>NW_021618306.1:0-13200 GCF_004785775.1 Grammomys surdaster | reverse complement strand
ACATTGTGAAAGTGTCCATCTTACCAAAAGCAATCTACAGATTCAATGCAATTCCCATCAAAATTCCAACACAAATATTCACAGACATTGAAAGAACAATTCTCAACTTTACATGAAAAAAAAAAAGACCCCAAAATTCAGGATAGCTAAAACAATACTGTGAAATAAATGAATTTCTGGAGTTATTATCATCCCTGATTTCAAGCTGTACTACTACAGAGCAACAGTAATGAAAAACCTCATGGTATTGGTATAGGCAGAGTGGCTGGTCAAATGTCCTGTATATCAGCAGAAATGAGTATCCCACAGAGGTGTGCTTACAGCAGGAGCTCAGTAATGCCTTTGGGCTCCCTTGGAAGTATCAGGCACAGATCACTTGTATTCAAGGTATGGCTCTTTTCTCTGCCCCTATCCTATGATTGTTACTACGCTTCTTTGGGGTGGATACAGGAGGAGGGAGCACCTGATGGGATAGAAGCATTGAATTCTAACCTCACAGTAGCTTTTGAGCTGTAAAACTGCACACTTGATCCCATCCTTCCTCAAGATTGTTTCCACCTGGCAGTATACTTCTCGCATGTCAGAGATTAGAAATGTGAAGTCACCATCATCTTTTGGAACTGTTGTTGGAGGGTTGGGGGTCTTCAGTGACTCTCATGAGCTCCTCTATCAATTGGTGACCCAGATCAAGGATGATCTTCAAGACCAAGGACCATTCAAAATGAGGGAATACAATCAGCTTCCAGACCTAACTTTTGGATTTTCTTATATCCAAAAGGCCATTCCACCCTTCACACACTTATTAATTCATCCCATGATGGTCATATTCATCTCAAGAAAGATTTTACACTTAGTGTAGCTAAATTTGGCTTTTATTTTGCTTTGAAGTCAAAAGGTCATGGATTTGAGGTAATTGGTTCAGAGCAGTGAAGCCTTTGTATTCAACACTCCCATGGGCACCCTTTCTACACAAAACCCCTATTCAAACTTTGTGAAAAGTCGGAAGCTCTCCTCTTCCCTCTGTCTCCCAGGCAGCCAACCAGAGCATCCAAGCCCATCTGTGCACACCTGGACAGGATGGACAGCAACTGTACAAGAATTAGGCAGGGAGGGACCGGCTCATTCTTTCAGGAAGGGAGAAGAAAATTGGCAACATCTCCAACTGAGTGTGTGTGCCCTACAAATCTCATAGTGTCCACTGTGTGCATGATGACCAGTATAAAATTGTTCCCACTTCCCCAGGCTGACCAGTGACAGCCCTAGGAGTCATTCCACCTCCTCATATGATTCTAAAGACAATGGAGACCACTAGGTACAATTGTTCTGGCCAAAGAGAACATTCAACCCATGTGAGGCAGAGGAGTATAGATTTGTTCCCTTGAGATCTTCAGCATCTTGTGGAACTTTATCCAGAATTGACCACATGCTTAAACACAAAGCAAGTCTCACCCAAAACAAATAAAATGAACTAATGCTCTAAATCCTATCTGATTGCCATGGATTAAAGCTGGGCATCAGCAACAACAGTAACAACAGAAACTCATGGAAACTGAACCACTCTCTAATGAAAAATGAGTCAAGACAGAATTTAGGAAGAAATTGCAGTCTTTCTAAAATTGAGGCATCTGTAAATATAGTAAATATTTTTTCTATGGGCTGCATGCAAATCTATAGGCAATACAAAAGCATGCATATAGAAAAACTGTAACAACTTGTCTTATGGATAATGACTATCAAATTTGTCTAAAAACTTTGCCATGTAATAGGTCAAATATCATTATTCTCCAATAATCAATAAACTTTGCCATGTAATAGGCCAAATATCATTATTCTCCAATAATCAATAATTAAATTCTATTTGTAATAAGGAATAAACATTTCATCCAAAATACTTTCAGGATTCTATCTTAAAATCCTGTATTAACACTGCAATTGTTTCATAATAGGATGTTCAAACTTTACTTATAGATGAAGGATGAATCCACATAAATGGTTTCTTTTGCCAAAGGGCTGTTGTGAGCACATGAGTAGCAATAACTCAAACAGCCAACAATTTATCATAGTCTATATAATTTATCTTTTGATAACTAACAGCTTACTCTATACTTTTACAAACCTATCTATCTCTCATCAGTTAACTGTCGAGGGGAATTAGGATTTGTATCCCCCTTGAAAACATCAAACAGAGGTTCAAGTCCTCCTATGGTAAGCTTAAGATGAGGTTTCAGCCAATTAATACCTCTTAACAACTTTTGAGAATCATTAAAAGTAAACCATTTTTTGTATGTACGCCTGTAAGCCAGAAGAGGGCACTAGATCCCACTACAAATGGTCGTGAGCCACCATGTGGTTGCTGGGAATTGAACTCTTAATTTTTTTAGTTGTGAATCTAGCCTTTAATGGCAGAAACATCTCTCTAGCCCCAATTATCCATTCTTATTGGAATTTTCTGTGCCACAATCTGTTTAAGATATAACTGAGTTCCCAAATACTGAAAAGATATTGTCTTTGAATCTTTTCTGGAGTGATAAGCACTCTAAAAATTTAAAGCTTATTGTATTAGAGCAAAGGCGTACAGAAAAACTCTTTTAGAGAGATCAGCTAACAAAATGAATAATATACACTGATAGATTTAAATGCTTAACTTTTGTATTAAAGCAACAACAAATTCTTATATAAGACTATTAATCATTCTTTGAGGCAACCTTTTTAATGATATAGCTTCATGGGCTCTCAAAAATCACTAGTAAATTCATTGAATTTAAACCTCACCACCTTTACCAGGATGTAAAGGAACAATAAAAACAATCTTTTAAATCTATAATAATTCTATATGTATTTACTAGACTGGTAACCGAAGTAGGGAAGACAGGCTGTAATGCCCCGTTAGTTTCATAAATCTTAAATTTGAACTTTGTTTTTGGATTAATTGAATAACCAACTCCTTTTAGCTGAGTGAGAGTATCAGATAAAAGCCAAGCTGAAGGCAATCTTGCCCTCTAATAATTGTTAAATCAGCCCCAGTATCTATTAATCTTTCAAAACCTTTTTCCTTCAATTATTAACTTAAGATTAGGTCTCTTGTTATTGATAGGACCTAGTACACATCAGAGGAACCAAAGCCATCTTTGTCCTCTATCACTCTCAACAAATTTGGAAGAAAGGACCCAAAACAAGTTTAGGAATTCTTTTGTCATCAGGTAGTTACAATGCCATGGAGGGAAGCAAGCATAGTTTTAATTCCTCCAACATAATAACAACTCCTGGCCCATAAGCTGTTGTGAATTTTGGGCCTCAGGCTGACACCTCTCCCACAAGGAACAAGCAAGGCAATCAACAAATTCCGGAAAACACCTTTCTAGGGGCTGGCCATGAAGACCAAAACAAGACAAAAGGAATGTCTCACCCAAGCTTTTGCAGAGCCCAGTCTCCATTGTCTTAATTTAAATGTAAATGTTTTCAGAGGCCTGGCACAAAGATTATCTTTCCTGCAGGCCAGCACTGTATCACAACTTGTTTTAAATATTTTTATTCAACTCTACCTGTTGTCTCTTTTTCTATAAACATGGGCTAATCAAAAAAATCCCAAACTCGAGATTAGAACTGCCAACTGTAGCCAATGTAATACTGGCAGTTTAATTAAATTTTTAAATTTCTTTTGTAACATTAGAGTATAACCATAATTTTGAGAGACAAAACCAAAAGCAAAAACAATGTAAACAATCTATTTTCTCTAGAATCAACACCAAATAAATTACCTTTATGTTACAAAGTTTTGCTGCCAATTCTTATATTTGAATGCATGAAGCAGCTTTTAATATCTCATTGAAGAGACATTGTTTTAAAATCTTATTTTTTATACATCTGGTTTCATGTCAACTTTCTGTTACCAAAGTTGTAAATTTCTAATCACACCCAATAATTTAAGCCAATAGTCTATAACCAAGACATGTAGAACATTTTTATACTTTTAAAACCAATCAGAAACAACAATGAAGTGGCTATGCATCTTATATATTTAGACCAAACAAAATTTCTTGTTCTTTCTAGCTGCAATTTCAAGATAAAGACACCTTGCCACAGAGATTTTTCTGAGACAAACAACTCTCAGCTTCCTTATAGAATCCAAAATGCTGTTGGTCTCTTTAAGATCAGCTTATGCAAACAATCAATTTCTGAAAAGGCTTTTCCAGCTCAGCTCAACTCTTAGTTACAGGCAACCTATCTGTGCACATTAAGACTGTCGTTAAAGCAAAGTTAAACTAGATCAAGGGTTGGAACAAGCAGTTTTAACCATTTTTGTGTTTTGAACATGACACATAGAACAAACATTTAGACAATGGAACAAAAAGCAAACAATCTACACACTTGACATTGGTGCACCAAGGACGGACAACAAAGAAGGACATCTAAGAGCACAGAGAAATTCCGGACGTCTCCCGAATTCTCTTCTGTTTTCTAGATGAGCTCTGAAATAGCCTTTTCATTCCTTTTTGCTCACACAGCTCAGAGAGAGGACACCTGTTTTTCTAAAACCCTTTCTCTCTCTCTCATATTCAAGATGTAACTTATCATCTCATTCTTCGGAGATGTAGCAGGCATTTATTATAACACCTCAGTGCCCTGCTTTCTTAGTTTTCCAATTCCTTCTAACCCTGCTCTTCCCGCCTGAAGCAGCTCTTAGATTTCGGGCAATGCCTGTTTAGAATTCTCCTGACCTATAATTCGCTGTCACCTCCTAGGCAAAATCGGCACCGGGTCAATACCTCATTCACCTAGACTGCATCCCCCGAAACACACTTCCTGCAAACACAGCCTTCAAAGCATAACCATAACTAGCGCTAGTATCAAAAATTGTTTGCTACTTACCAAGTGTGCGGAATACTCTCCTTCCTTGTTCCGTTTTCTGTAGAGCTCTACCCAAGACAGCGTTCCTCAGCTGGTCTCTCGTGTTCAGGCTCCAGGTCGGGTGCCATTCTGTAGAGGGCCGTGGCCACAGTCGATCGGGTTCACCTGAAAGAGAGGCTGGGAAGGGACAGGAGGGCAGGAAGAGATGAAGCCAGGACAAAGGTTTCTGATCGAGGCTCAATGCTTTAATGTTCAGCTTTCAATTTAAAGGGGGTAACCCACCCCCACCCCCAGAGTTCCTTCTGGCTTCATCCGGCTGGGGGTGAGCGCTGGGGGTGAGCGCTGGGGGTGAGCGGAAACCATCCTGCTGGAGGTGAGAGGAATCCATAAGTAATTGCGGGCTGGAGATGTCTGAAAGCAAGCTCAGCAGGCAGTCTATTCTTCTCAGCTCATGTACCAGGCTACAGGCAGACAGAAAGGTGCCAAGGCCAAAGCAAGCATTGCCTAGCCAAGGGCAGGAAATGCCTACGGCCAGAGTCCTATTGTTTGGTCTATTGTGGTAAACAAGGTCCCTGCTCAAGGCTGGAGGAAGGGCACAGAGTGAAAATGAATATACAACATACCCAAATCTATGGGACATATTGAAACAACTTCATAGTGTAACGACCTGTTCTGTTGTTCCTGTCCGCGGGTCAGGGAGCAAGAGAGAGAGTGGGAACAGGGACTCGAAGAATGGAGACAAGACCAAGTCTGGTCAAAGACGAAGTCTGCCTGCTGAAGACAGAGTCTGCTGCTGGAGACGAAGTCTGCGTCTGTCTGTTCTATCTTGTCTGTCTGTCTCTCTTTCGAGTCTGTCTAGTCTGTCTAGTCTGTCTGCCCTGAGTCAGTCTGCTCTGGCCTCTCCTTTTATATCTCTCCTGAGTCTCTCAAGTGCTGGGATTAAAGGCATGTATTACCACTGCCTGGCCTTGACTGAAAGGATCAAGATAATTATCAGAGTGTGCTCAGCTGTTGTAGGCTGTCTCTTGTCAGGGTATATGACTCAAGATGGCTGCAAAGATAATAGTCACTTTCTGCTCAGAGTCGGCTCCCAACACATAGCACTAAGAGCCTACACACACACACACACACACACACACACACACACACATACACACAGTACATACACACATGCACACACATGCATGCACTCTCATACACATACATTCATGTGCACACACATACACACAAATATTGGAACAATCTCACAGTAGTAACTTAGCAGCATACCTGAAGCTCTACTAGAATAAAAAGCAGAAATCACGTCCAAAAGAAGTAGATGGCAAGAAACAATCAAACCTGAGGATAAAAGTCAATAATACAGAAACAAACAAAAAGCAATACAGTAAAGTCAGTAAGATCTTCCAACCCTTATCCAAAAAACTAAAAAGAGGAGAGAGAAGATTTAAATGAACAAAACTAGAAGTGAAAAGAGGGACAGAGCAACAGACATTAAGGAAATCCAGAGAACAATAAGAACGTATTTTTAAAAACCTGCACTCTGAGAGGGTGCCCCCAGGCATCCCCCCTCCATGGGTCATCAAGTCTCTACAGGATTAGGTGTTTCCTTTCCCACTGAGGCCAGACAATGGAGTCCTCTGCTACATATGTGCCAGGGTCTAGGACCAGCCCGTGTATGCTCTTTGGTTGGTGGCTTCATCTGTGGGAGAGAAGATGGGGAAAGAACTCTTTTAGGGAGAATTAGGGAGCAACATCTGGGATATAAATGAACGAATTAATTAATAAAAAACCTCTGCATGCCACATAATTGGAAAAACAAAAAGAAACAGATAATTTGTCTGATACATATCACTTACCAAACTTAAATCCAGAACAGATAAGCGATACAAATGTATCTATAACCCCTAGTGAAATAGAAGCAGTCATTAAAATTCTCTCAACCAAAAGAAGACCAGAGCCAGATGGTTTTAGTGCAGAATTCTACCAGGCTCTTAAAGAAGAGTTAGTGCTCCACAAATTATTCCACAAAGTAGAAACAAAAAGACACTGCCTAATTCATTTTACAAAGCCATAGATACCCTGATACCCAATGCACAGAAAGACCCAACAAAGAAAGATAGTTTACAGATCAATTTTTCTAAACACAGATGCAAAAAAACAAAAAACAAACCCCATCTCAATAGATTACTTTCAAACCAAATCCAAGAATGCATAAAACAATCATCCACCATGACTAAGTAGGCTTCATGCCAGAGATGTAGGGATGGCTCACCTTACATGAATTGATAAATAAAATCTGCCATATAAACAAACTGAAAAAAAAATCCATGATCATCTCTTTAGAAGCAGAAAAGAACTTTGACAAAAATACAATACCCCTTTATAATAAAAGTCCTGAAGAGATTACAGATACATCTCACAATAACAATGACAGTTTATAGCAAGGCCGTAGCCAATGCCAACTTAAATGGAGAGGAGTTCAAACCAATTCCACTAAAATCAGGAACAAGACAAGGTTGTCCACTCTTTCCATGTGTATTCAATATAGTACTTGAATTCTAAGACAGAGCAATAAGACAATGGAAGGAGATCAAGAGGATTAAAACTGGAAAGGAAGAAGTCAAGCACCTGTATTTGCAGATGACATGATAATATGCATAAGTGACCTGAAAAATTCCACCAGGAAACGTCTACAGCTGGTAAACACTTTCGGCAAAGTAGCTGGTGTTGGTGTATTTGTTTATTATTTTACTGGGTTCTTATCCCTCTACCTTCCTTCCAACCCTTATTCCACCATAATTTCTTCCACCCCACCAACCCTAGATAGGAGAGAAAGAAGGTGCAAACCAGCAATCCAGCAATCCAGCCATCCAGCAAACCAGCAATCCAACAATCCAGCAAACCAGCAATCCAGCAATCCAGCAATCCTGCAATCCAGTAATCCAGTAATCCAGCAATAGCAAATGAAAGAGCAGTGAAGGCAAGAACAGGGGGGGCAGCAGCTGCCTCAGTGTATCCTCTGCTTTCTCGGGCCTCTGGCATTTAGACCCTCTTCTGAGTCTCCAGAATTAAACTCTCTTCAACCGGCAAAGGTCATACCCCTCCTAGAGTTTGAGACAATCATAGTTAACAGGTGTGGACAAACTGAAGAAGCCCCATATCCCACACCTGGTATTAAATAAAATCCATAATGACATAACATAACTAGCTTTTTGAAGAAATTAAAATTCCCGGTATTAACTACCAAAAATCAGTCACCTTCCTGCATACAAAAAACCCAGCCAACCAACCAACCAACCAACCAACCAACCAACCAAAAAACCTAATGGACTGTGAAAGAAATCAGGGAAATACATTTCACAATAGCCTCAAATCATATAAATATCTTGAGGTAACTCTAACCCAACAAATGAAAGACTTATATGATAAAACTCCAAGTCATTGAAGAAAGAGATTGAAGAACATATCAGAAGATGAAAAGATATCCCATGATCACGATTCAGTAGGATTAACATAGTAAAAAGACCATCCTATGAAGAGGAATCTACAGATTCAATGCAACCATCACCAAAATTCCAACACAGTTCTTCACAGAATAGGAAAGGATAATTTATTGCTTCATATCAAACACAAAACCCCCAAGATTCCTAAATCAACCCTGAGTAATAAAAGGACTGGTGGAGGTATCACCACACACTGTTCAACTGAAGACGAAGAAATTAAATTGAAGACCAAGACTTGAATGCACACACCTATGAGCACCTGATTTCTGACAGAGTTCAGAAGTACACACTGGAAATAAGATAGCATCATCAACAAATGGTGGTGGATGGCTGCATGTAGAAAAATCTGAGGAGATACAGGTTTATCACCTGAACAAAACTCAACTCCTAATGGATCAAAGGCCTCAACATACAAACAGATATGCTGAACCTGATAAAATGAAAATGGGGAATAGCCTTAAACTTATTGGCACAGGAGAGACTTTTTGAACAGATCATTAGCACTAAAATCAATAATTAATAAATAGGATTTCATGAAACTGAAAAACTTTAGTAAGGCAAAGGGCACCATCCATCGGACAAAATGGGAGCCTACAGAATGGAATAATTTTATTTTTTACCAACTTTACATTTGATAGAGAGGTAATATCCAAAATATATCAAGAATCCAAGAAACTAGATATCAAGAAAATAAATAATACAATTAAAGTGGGATATGGACCTAAAAAAATAATTTGCAACAGAGGAAACTCAAATGGCTGGGAAACACTTTAAAAAATTTTCAGCATCCTTAGCTATCAGGGAAATGCAAATCAAAACTACATTGAGATTTCATCTTACCCCTGTGACAATGGCTAAGATTAACAGCGCAAGTGACAGCTCATGCTGGTGAGGACGTGGAGTAACAGGAACACACATTCATTGCTGGTGGGAATGAAAACTTGTATAGCCACTATGGAAATCAGTATGGCAGATCCTCATGAAGACAGGAATAGATCTACCTCAAGATCCAGCTGTACAGCTCTTGGGCACATTTCCAAAATATGCTTTTCCTACCAGGGAGACACTTGCTCAACCATCTTCATAATATCCAGAAACTGGAAACAACCCAGATGTCCCCCAACAAATGAATAGCTAAAGAAGATGTGGCACATTTACACAATGAAGTATTACTCATCTGTTAAAACATATGACATCAACATATGAAATGTAAATAAAATATCCAATAAATGGCCCATCTTTACCTTCAAAAAAGAAAAAGCATATGACATCATGAAAATTGCAGGCAAATGGATAGAAGTAGAAAAAAACTATCCCTAGTGAGGTGTCTCAGATCCAGAATGGTAAATACAGTAAGTATTCGTTTATATATGTACATTAACATTTAAGTCAATGATAACCAAGCTACAGTTCATAGAACCAGAAAGGGTAGGTATAGAGCAAGGGACTAGAGGGAATAAAATGATCTCATTAGGAAAGAGAAATATAATAGATAATTATGGATGGATGAGGGACTGGGATAAGAGGTTCAAGTGGTGAGAGGGGTTGAGGGTGAGAATATGGGAAAAGACAGCAAAAACTAAGGGGCATTTAGGGATAGTATGGAAACTCAATACAGTATAAACTTCTATATATAAAATAAATTTATATATGTGATATGTGTGATAAGTATATATATGAAGGCAATCTAAATGAAATTGCCAAAAAATAGGAGAGACAGAGTCCCAACTGGACTTCTCTTGTCACAAAATAAGTTTCCAGTATCAGGATTAAGTTACATCTAATTGAGTTTCTGGCCCAAAAAGTCCCATTGGAATCCCCAAACAAGCCAGTCTGTTCCTATCACTTACAGGTTACTCTCCACAAACCATCAACAAGATCCCACTGCTGAAGACATCATCTATGCAACTCACTGAACAAGGAGAGGTCCAGCTGGTATCTACATAGAACCTTCACAACTATATAATAGTGTCTTTCGATAAACCAGCCTACAACCCTTTGACTCACAGCGGTGTCCTTGCGAGATATGCTAGGGCAATGGTGGCACAAAGCTGTGACAGTAACCAATCAATACCTAATATAAGTTAAATCTCACTCCTTGAGATGGAACTCATACTCAACACTGTTTGGGTGACCAAGGAACAGAGACTATATACCCCAGGGACCTATGGTGAATCCAAATACTGCTGGTCTGAAAAGAGGAAAAGGATAATGAATAAATGACTACACTCATAGTCAAGAGTTTTCTTCAGCCATCATCAAAGAAACTTCCTATTGCTGTAGATGGTAACAAATGCAGAGACCCACATCAAGGCATTATACAGAGAATGAGAGACCTTGGAATACTCAACCCTAAATGAGACATTTCCGTCAAATCCCTCCGCCCAGAGCTCAGGAGACCCTGGAGAAGACAAGATTGACTAAGAGCCAGAGTGAAAGGAGCACATGAAGAAAACAAGGCCCTCTGAATCAACATGAGCTCTGCTCATGTTGTGAATTCACAGAGAATGAAGCAGTCTGCACAGGGCCTGAACATGTCTGCATCAGGTCCTTTTGAATGTATATTATGGCTTCAAGTTTAATATTTTTATGGGATTCGTGAGTGTGTGGATGAGTGGGTTTCTGAGTCTTATGTCTTGTCTTGGATTCTTTTCCTTCTCTGGTTTATTCAGGCCAACTTCTATGTGATGGTTTTTAAAATTTATATTATTATATTTAAGTTTATTGTACTTTAACATTATCTTCTAGAAGTCTGTTCTTTGATAATGAGAGACAGAAAAAGAATGGATTGAAGTGGGAGTGTAGCTAGGGAGGAACTGGAAGGAGTAGAAGGAGGGGAAGCCACAATCAGGATATATTAAATTAGAAAAGAATCTATTTTAAATAAAAGGAAAACATAAATTTTCAAAAGAAGGGAACAACGAGTTAAAAACTTGGAAATGGCTCCTCAATAAAAAAAAAAGTGTGTATATGGGAAAAAGTGCACAAAATCATTTGCAAACAAACACTACTACTATACACACATATAATCAGTGTTGACAAAAATGTTTCTGGCATGCTCACATGGGGCTGAAGTAGATTCAAATGGTGTAGTCATTTTGAAAGACAGACTGGCATTTTCTTCAAAGGTTAAACACGTCCTTGTGCAGGTCACCTTCAAATACTGGAGGTCACGCCTCTATCCCCGCCTTCGAAAGTATAGAATTGCCACAGCCCTTCTATACTTAGAGAAGGGAGGAGATGTCAGGGGCAGCCCTGCTTACACACTGAAGGCCTAAAATCAGCCATAGGCCTGTCATACAGGTATACTAACACCAAGTCTTGGGTCTCAGTGGAAAAACATTGAAACAGATGGCTATAAGCTAATGTCAACAGGCAGCTTTTGTGGAAATTTACCAGCCTGAGTAGTCATAGACCTTGTAAATAGGTAGCCTTGGCAGACAATACCAACTTAGATAAGGACAAGCGAGTCATAGGCAGAGTCATAGTGACTTGTCCCCCGAATCTTCACCCAGCCGATATCCGGTTCTGAAGATATCTGTATTCCCCCTGAACACCCACACTCCAGTGTCATTCCCTTCCCCACATCCTGCCTTTCTGTGTTTATACCCATGTGTGAATTAATTATGATTTGAGAAAAAATTAAAAAAACCCAATAAATTGAAATGCTAAGAGAAAAAAAATAAACATGTCCTTGTGCATTGATTCAGTAAGTCTCCTCTAGGGTTTCTAGTCCAACAATGTGAGAGTATAGCAGAGAAACTCATGCTTGAAATGTTCACAACTGATTGATTAAAAGCAGACTGAAAAATAAAGCTCCCAATGTGTGCATAGTTGGGAACAAGCTGCACTCAGCTATAAGTCATATATACTATACTCCATACTATATAAAACTGTGCTTTTCCAAAGTATGCCTTGCACTGAGAGACTCCATTTTACAAGGAGCACTCAACTTTATTTTGAGAATGGAGGATGATCTGCACCTTGCTAGACATATAACCCCAAAGGTCATGCTGTTCTGTGGTTGGCCTTCACTGCAATGGATTAAAAAATGAAAAACTTGTTAATCCACAAATAACTTCTTGAGGATGAATTGGTCAGAAGTAGTATAAAGGAGTCACAGGGAACCAGGAGACTGAAAAAAAAAGTCAAGACGACCAGTTCGTGAAAAGACCTGGTCTCAGGGAGGCAGGGAATAAGGATCTCTACTGGACATGTCTGAACCTTCTGACATTCCCATCCTACTTGTATGACACACCCCACTGTCAAACATCTTCACAGATGGATGTGCTCTGATTATGCAAGTGTAGGCTTCACACTGTCTGCAGAATCTTTGTGAGTAAAAACAAACCTTAGCAGACACAAAGGAATCATCCCTATGCTTCTGGACCTACACACAGATACACACACAGACACACACAGACACACACAGACACACAGACACACACAGAGACACACAGAGACACACACACACACACACACACACACACACACACACACTCACAGCCTCAGGCTCAAAAAGCTAATATATACCCAGATCTACTTTTTGTATAAATTGCACCACTTGCCACCTTGGGACAGAAGTAGACTACATTGATAGATTGTCTTAAATATCGAACATAGGTGACATTTGATTTACAAACACAATAAGTAGAGACATTTTCCATTGTTTACAACCTTGATGGCCAATATGGGGACCTCTGTGTGTGCTCTGTTCTAAAAGTTTATGCTTCACATGCCCATGGTGAAACCTGTTCTTTTCTTCTTTTCTTTCTTTCTTTCTTTCTTTCTTTCTTTCTTTCTTTCTTTCTTTCTTTCTTTCTTTCTTTCTCTCTCTCTCTCTCTCTCT
>NW_021618305.1:0-4644 GCF_004785775.1 Grammomys surdaster | reverse complement strand
TTGGGCTCATCCTGGATGACGTGTCCCTGACACATCTGACCTTCGGGAAGGAGTTCCCAGAGGCAGTAGAAGCCAAGCAGGTGGCTCAGCAGGAAGCAGAGAGAGCCAGATTCGTGGTGGAAAAGGCTGAGCAGCAGAAGAAGGCAGCCATCATCTCTGCTGAGGGTGACTCCAAGGCAGCTGAGCTGATCGCCAACTCGCTGGCCACCGCCGGGGACGGCCTGATCGAGCTGCGGAAGCTGGAAGCTGGAAGCTGCCGAGGACATTGCCTACCAGCTCTCCCAATCTCGGAACATCACCTACCTGCCTGCCGGCCAGTCCCTGCTCCTCCAGCTTCCCCAGTGAGGCCAACCGGGCCGGCCTCCATCATTCGGAATGATGCCTTCCTTCTGCCCCACCCCAGAAATCACTGTGAAATTTAATGATTGGCTTAAAGTGAAGGAAATAAGAAATAAAGGTAAAATCACTTAAAAAAAAAGAAATATCAAAGAAATTTATGAAAAAAAGGAGAAATTTTAATTTAAAATTCATAAAAAATAGAAAATTAATAAGGAGACCATTTGATTTGTAAAGGAATGTGATTTAAAACAGTTTTTCCTGATAAAATTGAACATTTACTTGGCAAAAAATTCATAAAATTGAAAACACTGTGGAAAAAGCTAGTGAAAAATTCAGGAAAAATACTGAAAACGTGAAGAAAAATTAAAACCCCAATGATAAACTATAATCAAACTGAAGAGAAATCAAAGAAAGTTATGAACAAGGAGAAATTTGCTTTTAAAATTCATAAAAAATAGAAAATTGATAAGGAGAACATTTGATTTGTAAAGGAATGTGATTTAAAACAGTTTTCCCTGATATAATTGAACATTTACTTTGCAAGCAATTCATGAAACTGAAAACACTGTGGAAAAATCAAACCAAAGAGATATCAAAGAAATTTATGAAAAAGGAAAAATTGCACTTCAAATTTATGAAAAAAGAAAATTGATAAGGAGAACATTTGATTTGTAAAGGAATGTGATTTAAAACAGTTTTTCCTGATGAAACTAAACATTAACTTGGCAAAAAATTAATAAAATTTAAAACACTGTTGAAAAGACAAGTGAAAATTTAAGGAAGAATAGTGAAAACTTGAAGAAAAATTACAAAGCCAATAACAAACTATAATCAAACGGAAGAGAAATCAAAGAAAGTTATGAACAAGAAGAATTTTGCTTTTAAAGTTCATAAAAAATAGTAAATTGATAAGGAGACCATTTGATTTGTAAAGGAATGTGATTTAAAAGAGTTTTTCCTAATAAAATTGAAGATTGACTTGGCAAAAAGTTCATAAAATTGAAAACACTGTGGAAAAAGCTATTAAAAAATTCAGGAAAAATAGTGAAAACTTGAAGAAAAATTACAAAGCCGATAATAAACTATAATCAAACGGAAGAGAAATCTAAGAAAGTTATAAAAAGGAGAAATTTGCATATAAATTTCATAACAAATAGAAAATTTAAAAGGAGACCATTTGGTTTGTAATGGATTATGATTTAAAACAGTATTTCCTGATAAAATTGAACATTTACTTGGCAAAAAATTCATAAAATTCAAAACACTGTGGAAAAAGCTAGTGAAAATTATAGGAAAAATATTGAAAACTTGAAGAAAAATTAAATAGCTAATGATAAACTATAATCAAACGGAAGACAAGTCAAAGAAAGTTATGAAAAAGGAGAAATTTGCATTTAAAATTCCTAAAAAATAGAAAATTGATAAGGATACCATTGGATTTGTTAAGGAATGTGATTTAAAACAGTTTTTCCTGCTAAAATTGAACATTTACTTTGCAAGAAATTCATTAAACTGAAAACACTGTGGAAAAAGGTAGTGAAAATCTCAGGAAAAATAGTGAAAACTTGAAGAAAAATTACAAAGCCAATAAGAAACTATAATCATACAGAAGGGAAATCAAAGAAAATTATGAAAAAGGAGAAATTTGTATTGAAATTCATAAAAAATAGAAAATTGATAAGGAGACCCTTAGATTTGTAAAGGAATGTGACTTAAAACAGTTTCTCCTGATAAAGTTGAACATTTATTGGCAAAAAATTCATAAAATTGAAAACACCGTGGAAAAGTCAAACAAAAGACATATCAAAGAGACTTTTAAAAAAGGAGAAATTTGCACTTAAATATCATTAAAAATAGTAAATTGATAAGGAAACCATTTGATTTGTAAAGCAATGTGATTTAAAACAGTTTTTCCTGATATAATTGAACATTTACTTTGCTAGAAATTCATAAAACTGAAAACACTGTGGAAAAATCAAACAAAAGAGATATCAAAGAAATTTATGAAAAAGGAGAAATTTGCACTTCAAATTCATAAAAAAAAGAAAATGGATAAGGAGTCCATTAGATTTGTAAAGGAATGTGATTTAAAACAGTTTTTCCTGATAAAATTGAAGATTTACTTGGCAAAAAATTAATAAAACTGAAAACACTGTGGAAAAAGCTAGTGAAAAATATTGAAAACTTGAAGAAAAATTAAAAAGCTAATGATAAACTATAATCAAACGGAAGAGAAATCAAAGAAAGTTATGAACAAGAAGAATTTTGAATTTAAAAGTCATAAAAAAAAGAAAATTGATAAGGAGACCATTTGATTTGTAAACGAATGTGATTTAAAACAGTTTTTCCTGATAAAATTGGACATTTACTTGGCAAAAATTCAAAAAATTGAAAACACTGTGGAAAAATCAAACAAAAGAAATATCAAGCTGGGGAATTCATGTGGAGGTCAGAGTGAAAGCAGGTGTGAGTGGAAGCAAGAGGAGGAGTCATGGCTGCCAAAGTGTTTGAGTCCATCGGAAAGTTCGGCCTGGCGTTAGCAGTTGAAGGAGGCGTGGTGAACTCTGCTCTATATAATGTGGATGCTGGACACAGAGCTGTCATCTTTGACCGATTCCGTGGCGTACAGGACATTGTGGGAGGGGAAGGGACTCACTTTCTCATCCCTTGGGTACAGAAACCAATTATCTTTGACTGCCGCTCTCGACCACGGAATGTCCCGGTCATCACTGGTAGCCAAGACCTACAGAACGTCAACATCACACTGCGCATCCTCTTCCGGCCAGTGGCCAGCCAGCTCCCTCGTATCTACACCAGCATCTGCGACGACTGTGATGAGCGGGTGCTGCTGTCTATCACCACAGAGATCCTCAAGTCCGTGGTGGCTCGGTTTGATGCTGGAGAATTGATTACCCAGCGAGAGCTGGTCTCCAGGCAGGTGAGCGATGACCTCACAGAGCGAGCAGCAACAATTGGGCTCATCCTGGATGACGTGTCCCTGACACATCTGACCTTCGGGAAGGAGTTCCCAGAGGCAGTAGAAGCCAAGCAGGTGGCTCAGCAGGAAGCAGAGAGAGCCAGATTCGTGGTGGAAAAGGCTGAGCAGCAGAAGAAGGCAGCCATCATCTCTGCTGAGGGTGACTCCAAGGCAGCTGAGCTGATCGCCAACTCGCTGGCCACCGCCGGGGACGGCCTGATCGAGCTGCGGAAGCTGGAAGCTGGAAGCTGCCGAGGACATTGCCTACCAGCTCTCCCAATCTCGGAACATCACCTACCTGCCTGCCGGCCAGTCCCTGCTCCTCCAGCTTCCCCAGTGAGGCCAACCGGGCCGGCCTCCATCATTCGGAATGATGCCTTCCTTCTGCCCCACCCCAGAAATCACTGTGAAATTTAATGATTGGCTTAAAGTGAAGGAAATAAGAAATAAAGGTAAAATCACTTAAAAAAAAAGAAATATCAAAGAAATTTATGAAAAAAAGGAGAAATTTTAATTTAAAATTCATAAAAAATAGAAAATTAATAAGGAGACCATTTGATTTGTAAAGGAATGTGATTTAAAACAGTTTTTCCTGATAAAATTGAACATTTACTTGGCAAAAAATTCATAAAATTGAAAACACTGTGGAAAAAGCTAGTGAAAAATTCAGGAAAAATACTGAAAACGTGAAGAAAAATTAAAACCCCAATGATAAACTATAATCAAACTGAAGAGAAATCAAAGAAAGTTATGAACAAGGAGAAATTTGCTTTTAAAATTCATAAAAAATAGAAAATTGATAAGGAGAACATTTGATTTGTAAAGGAATGTGATTTAAAACAGTTTTCCCTGATATAATTGAACATTTACTTTGCAAGCAATTCATGAAACTGAAAACACTGTGGAAAAATCAAACCAAAGAGATATCAAAGAAATTTATGAAAAAGGAAAAATTGCACTTCAAATTTATGAAAAAAGAAAATTGATAAGGAGAACATTTGATTTGTAAAGGAATGTGATTTAAAACAGTTTTTCCTGATGAAACTAAACATTAACTTGGCAAAAAATTAATAAAATTTAAAACACTGTTGAAAAGACAAGTGAAAATTTAAGGAAGAATAGTGAAAACTTGAAGAAAAATTACAAAGCCAATAACAAACTATAATCAAACGGAAGAGAAATCAAAGAAAGTTATGAACAAGAAGAATTTTGCTTTTAAAGTTCATAAAAAATAGTAAATTGATAAGGAGACCATTTGATTTGTAAAGGAATGTGATTTAAAAGAGTTTTTCCTAATAAAATTGAAGATTGACTTGGCAAAAAGTTCA
>NW_021618304.1:0-14271 GCF_004785775.1 Grammomys surdaster | reverse complement strand
AGAAATGAGGATGAGCTGGGGTCGTGGAGAGGCTTCATAAGTGGAAGGAAAGCAGGGTGTTCTACTAGGCTCTGCCAAGTTAATCCCCTAGGAATGCAGTAGTGTGTGAGAGGCTACAACAGAAGGTCTGCTGCAAAGATGGAGATGAGACAGGGATTAATTTGGTGGAGCAGAAGGAGAGATGAAGATCTACAATTAGTTTACCTTCTTCCCTGCTCTGTGTGGCTGGTGGACTCTTAGGAGATGTATGATGCAGTTTGGGTGAGAAATGCAATGAGTCTGGTAAAGGATTTTAGGAGGCAATGGTTTGTGTGATCCACCCACGATGAGGTGAGGTGGGGAAGTGGCTGGTACAGATGTCTTTGCTGCAGAGCTGGTTATGAGGCTAGGGGATTGAATTTGGAGGAACTGAGGGAGAAGTGAAGATCTGCAGTTACCCCCCCCCATGCTTCTCTAGATATGTTGATATTTCATTCTCTTTTCCCTCTCATTTGCCCATTCTGTTCAAGTCATATTTTATTCTCTATTTCATTTTAGTTTCCACAAGTGTCCATTTTATACCACTCTGCATTGTATTTCAATTTCTATTTTCTTATATATACTAGTTACCACTCCAAATATAATTTTGCTCAGTTTTCTATTATTATTCACTGTCTGTTACTCTCCTTGGGTTCAGAAAACACTGTATCTCATTCTGTCAAAATTACTACCACAATGATTTCTAGGACAGGATTTCATTCTTTTTTTTTTTCTTATTCTTTGGCAATGTTCATATAGAATTTTGGTTATTTGTCCATGCGTATGCACATGCACACACACACACAAACACACACACACACACACACACACACACACACACACACACCCTACCTTTTCTCTTTTACCTCTCTTTCCCCTTGAAATTATTCTTCTCAACAAAGTCCTCTCCTATTTTTATGTTATGGGTTTTTGTTTCCTTTTTTAAATTTGTTAACCCTAGTTTAGTTTGCTAACCTGAGTTGTTTGAATATGTGTGAGTTGGGGATTGTTTAATAGAATGTAGACAACTTACCAATAGCTGTACTATTAAAGACAATGACACCTCCTATCTCAGTACTCAGTGAAGGTCCTGCCACCCTCCATTGTGTAAGTGCTCGTGAAGTAACAATCTATTCTGCAAGGAGGCCTCAGCCTCCATGGAAAGCTTAGATACATAGAGCTCAAGGCTGACTACCAAGCTAAGGTGATGCAACTCAAGGGTATTGACTTGTATCATTTGTACCTAGCACAGACGCAGGTACTCAGAAAAAATCTTCCTAGGAAGCATCATTGTTACAACCAAGTTGCACAGAGACTTCATGACAGCATCTCCTTGCTATGGCCCTTATGCCTCATTAGTCAGTACCTCAGCTACCATTCTCCCCAAGGTCTCTAAAAGCAGCCATCTGAAGTTTTCTATACAGAGTCACACCCCTATGGCCATATCATGTCCTTTAGAATTATGATATTTCTACAAGTGCACCCAAAGAGTTCCTGTTTTTTGCATCATTGTACCCAGGAATCAAACTTCCCTTCAACAATGCCATGCCTTTGTTCCAGACCCTATTTTATACAGGTAGGCCCCTAGTCAGTCAAGGAAAAGCACCAGGTTATTCAAAGCCCTTACCTGAATAATATGTTGTTTTAACAGCACTGTGCTGTGACATTAATTAATTAATCTTTAATTACATTTCTAAAAGTGTGCATTGAAAAAAAACTTTTTTTTATCAATGTTTTGTTGCTTTGCTTCATGTTGAGGTTCAATCTCAATGCAAGGTGTTAAGAACTTACAAATATCAATGCAGTTCAAGATCATCACAGAATTCTGGCTATCACACAATCAAATTGCATATGCAATGGAATTACATAAAATATATTGTAAAGATATTAAAAAAACTTTCACAGCATTGTAATTGCTATTGTTCACCTTCTAGAAACCAATATCTATCCATGATAGAATGAATAAATACATTGCACTATTTATAGATGCACACAAACATGGAACAACATCAGTATGTATGAAAATCAAGTAACTAAACAGATTCTGAGTCAGAAACATGTCCATGGTAGAGAATTATATTTCTATAAATTTTAAAAATGAGCAACATAAACCTACAATGATCTATGTCAGAAAAAATGACTAACTTCAAGGGCAAAAAGCAGTTGGAATTATGCAAGTGCCATCTATATTTTGTTATATATTATTGTCAAGGTGATAGGTACATGAATATGTTTGTTTTGTAAGCTTGGAAGCGTGTGCTTCTATGGTAAAACATTATGAGGATGCTTTCCCTTCAGGTTTGTGCACTGTTTTCTTTGTATTTTCTTTCAGTGGCAAACATTTTAAGAGAAGTGGAAAGGCCTTATAAAACACAGGCTAGAAGTACTCTTCAGATTCCAAACCATTTATTGCAAATTGCTAAGAGTGAGTTTTATAAAACCAATTATTTTTCTTATATCCCTCACCTGAACTGAATGACAAAGTAACCAAAGACTGTGGTCAGGTCAAGATATGTCCATGTGGCAGGTACATTTTACATTTTCATGTAGAAAAACAATACATTATTACATTCAGCATTCTATTTGTAAACCATACTTTGATTTCTCTGTAGAGTGTGGTGTATCAATTCAAAGATGTTTGGTTACTAGAATCTCAGAGTGGGATTGTAGAGAGCTGATACTAGAGGATTTTTAAGGATTTAACAATACCACTAGTATCAGCTTTCCTGAGGGTGTTTGGACCCAGTATTTCTGTGATTTGGCACTGATACTTCCCCTTTGGCTTTCTGATATCACAGATAATTAAAATATTAAAAGTTTCATAATTTCACTCCATCTATGCATGGAATAAACAATGATACAGATTTCTTATATGTTGAAGACACTTCTTATACATTTGAATGCCATGGGTCAGAGGTTAAATTTATGATCCCCACATATATGCCTATATTGTTGTGTGTGAATTAACTTGTAAAAGTGTGCTCATGGGCACAATTCTGTGCCCATTTTTTGACTGGGCATGTGATCTGTCATCTAGTTGTGTCAGAGCTTAGACACCTTTATTTAATAAATATGAATGATTTCCACCCCTTTTTCAATCTTCAGGGACACTAAAATAAGGTTCAGGAATTTTTAACTTCTGAAAAATTTGACTGTTTGCATTGATTTGTGACTGTAAGTTTCTATGAAATTTTACTTCCCACATCTATCTTAAAATGGAACATTTTTCTGAGAATGTTGTGACTATATAACAATCTCCATTCTAGTATTGGTGGAGATTATTTGAAAAAAAATTGATATCAGACAGAATTGGGGTATTAATTCTCTGTGTTGGTTTGGATGAAAATGGCTTCAATAGGCTCATAGGGAGTAGCAATATTGGAAGGTGTGACCTCGTAGGAGGAAATGTGTCACTAGTGGTGGGCAGGTCCAGTCTCTGTCTCTCTGTCTCTCTCTGTCTCTCTCTCTCTGTCTCTCTCTCTCTCTCTCTCTCTCTCTCTCAGTTCCTACTGCTTGTGGATCCAGATGTAGAACCCCTCAGCTACTTCTTCAGCACCACGTCTACCTGTAGGCCACCATGCTTCTTCTGATGGTGACAATGGACTAAGCCTTTAAAATATAAGCCCACTCCAATTAAATGCATTCTTTTAATTAATAAATACAAATAATTACTATAAATAGGCAAGAGCTGATAACTGAGTAGTTATTCATTTTGAAGCTTTTAAATGATCCTAAGTTTATGATTAGAACTTTTGTATATTATAGATGTGAAATGCATGGTGTTTTAACCTATTATTTAAATTCTCAAAAATCTTATCTTTATATTACAAGTGACAAAATTATATGAAAATAGAATTTACTGTGTCCTGGAACTCCCTTCTCCTGCATTTCCACAATCCTTCCTGAGTCTCTCAGATCAGTACTTCCACTTTTTGTTGCTTTCTGTGCTGAGCCTGATCTGCATAACCCACAGGGTACGTACTGATTAAGGTACATCACAAACATGGCCACAAGGAAGAATTGTCATGCAGCTCTAATATGCTCAGAGACAAGAAATCCCCAGCCCTTACAACAAGAAACTGAATCACTGTGCATTTTTGAACACAGCAGTGAGTGGAGAGTGGAGTTATGCTGGATGCCTGGAATCTTGAACAGCTATAGTTCACAGTATGTAACAGTTGAGATTTCCATCCTAGAGGAGAGGCCTCAGACCCACTAACTGATAGGAAGGCTGAGGTGGTCAATGGGATAAAGGATGGAACTGTAAAATACCCTGTTACTTGCAGGCTGTTAGTTCATGCTCAAAAAATGCTTGGGTGACAACCCTCCAAGATACCTTGCTTTTGTTGGACAACTGAAAGGAATGCTTGATGTCAAATGCCCCCTGAGCCTCTCCCAAATGAAAAAGAACTCTCCAGGGAAAACATTTTGTCATTGGCTCATCCTAGGTTGGGAGCAATTATTCTGCCTGCCTCAGTCATCTCTAGCCACCCTGCCTTATCTAAAGAATAAGCATCCAGGAGAAGTCACATCCCAGGGAAATAATGTGAGAACACTGTGGCCAGAGAAAGGAAAGAGAGCATGAGGTTAAGGTAACATCACCAGAGAAACAATTTTGAAGATCACAGCCTAGAGCTACAGTCCCTCCTACAGACAGATTCAGTCATGTGTCCATTAGTTGTCACTGCCTTCCCCCACACCAACCTAATGCAAAGAAAATTACAGCTGGCTGTAGGCTAAAGTGTTCCGAAATGAGAACTCTCTTTATAAATTCCTTGGGAAAAGCATACTCTGGAGAGGAAAATTGATGCAAGTATTCTAGTGGAATCAGAAGCCTCTAGCTTACTGCTACTGCACCATCAAACACAGATATCTTTAGCATGAATGTTCACAACACATCAACATTCTGTTGAATCTTATTTCTCAAAGGAAAGAGCCAACACTGAGGAGGCAGAGGCAGGTGCATCTCTGTGAGTTCAAGGCCAGCCTGGTCTAGATATTAAGTTTCTGTACAACTGGTGCTACACTGTGAGATCCTGTCATAAAAGAAAAGAAGACAAATAAAGATGGAGAATAAGGAGACAAGGCAAGTGATAAATAAACTTCTGATATGACATAGACATTGGAACAAAGAGGAATTTAAAGAAGTATTATGCTAAGGGATGCCATGAAAATTTAGACAGCATCCAAGAGCAGAGGATAATACTTGGTGAGATGTGGGAATTCTGAGATGAGTTCAAAGAAAATATGAGAACTCAAATGCAGTGTGAGAAATGGCAAATGTCTTTGAAAGGGTCCTCAGTAGAATTAGATGGACACGGACAGGGTTGGTGTGCCGAAAAATAGTGTTTGGGACAACAGAAATGTACCAAACTGAGAAGCAAGACAGTGAGTGGGAATGAAAGTGAATGGCTGAGCAAGTGACAACTGCAAAACATCAGGCTGGGGATGTGGCTCTGTAGAAGCCCTAGCATGTGAGAAGCTCTACACACACACACACACACACACACACGCATACAACTTGCAAAACTTGCAACATATTTTGATCTAAATATGAAAAAGAAAAAGGAAATAAAAAGTATATATACCACTAATAAATACATAACTTGCAAATACACAACACAACTTCAATCATATTCAAACTGTAGAAGTCAACAAACAATGGGGAAATCTTGAATGAGTATTTCATAACTTCAAATAACCTTACTTCTAGAGTAAGATGGGACAGAATTAACAGCAGAATTCTCATAGCAACTCATGTAAAAGAACAGAGGGGTGAATGAACCACTTAACATGTTCACTAAGAGAAGGACACACTTTCTAGAAGTTCTATATCCAGTAAGTATTCATTAAGATTCATTCATTTAGAAAGAAGTAAAAAAAAAAACCTTTCTCTGAGAAAAAAAAATAAAGTTAATTTATTCATAATAAAACTTCCCTGGAAGAATCGTTTTAAAAACCACAACAAAAATAATCATGATAAAGATGCTAATTTTGATATATACTTCATATGGAAAGCTATTATTTTGAAAGTTATGGTTAAAATAAACATTACAGTAATAGTAAAAATATTTTTTAACTTAGATTTTACTATAAAGAAAGAACGTGAGTCAGTAAAGGTCTTAATGGAATTACATGGCGCTGCTTTAGAGTTTTTAAACTTGTGTGTTGTAAAATGTGACTAAGAAGAACAATATATGATTGTAGTTATATGGATAAGAGAAATGACTATCAGGAACATTAAGAAGCAGTTGGGAGCACTTTGTTGTTAGAAATAAACACTAGTTATTATGGTGCAATTTGTTGATGGGCTTAGGTCCAGGGAGCCCAGCAAATCAATTTTAAAAGAATTATAATGAATATACTGAGTCTAAGTACTGTTCACAAGAGGTTCATTAAAATCAAAATAATCTAAAATAAGAGGGGCACAAAGAAACAACAAGAAAAATAAATGAAGTGAAAAGAAGTTGATATGAAATATGATTTATATAGGGTCAATTATATACAAATTCACTTTAAATGGTGATTGGTTCCCATACTCCTCTTACAGACATGAAAATTCAGAGTGACTTACAAAAGCTGCCCATAATTTTTATGCAGGATAGTCACATTCACATTCAATTCAAAGACTCAAAAGGGCATGGAGAGACATTTACATTGCTGATGTTAATCTTCCAAAAATGACACAGTAACTATATTAATTTCAAGGGAAACAAACCTCAGAGCAAGGAAATATGACTAGAGCTAAAGCAAGGCATTGCATGGAGACTAAGAGGTCAATTCTCCAAGTGGCTATGACAATTAATATGGAAATTGTTGTGGAAATGTTTATAGTGGTAGATTTCAACACTCTTATTCTACTACTTAATAAATCAAGAAAGCAGATGACCAGAAAAGTGACAGATAATATGAAGATCATCACTCATTATCTTAATCTGCTTGATAATTATAGAATAAACCATATCCAACAACAGTAGGATTCACTTCTCTCAAGGAAACAAGGTCTATTTACAACCAGAACTCATCCTTGGACACAGGACACATATTAACAAATATAACTAAACAGAAGCTATCTTTAAGTCACTTTTCTATTGTTGTGACAAAATATCATGACCAGAGCAACTTACAAAAGACAGCATTTAATTGGGTTTGTGGTTTCAGAGGGTTAAAGTTCATGCTGGTGGAGTAAAGGCATTGGGTAACAGCTGAAAGATCATATCTTAATTCATACAGAGAGAGAGGGAGAAAGAGAGACAGAGAAACAGAGAAAGAGAGATAGGAAAAGAGACAGACACAGAGAGAGAGACAGAAAGAGAGAGAATGATGCCAGCCTTTTGAAACCTCAAAGCTCCTCCAGTGAGACACATCTTCCAATAAGGCCATACCTCCTAATTCTTTCCAAATGGCTCTACAGACTGGAAATCAAATATTCAGACATATGGCTGATGAGGGCAATATTCATTCAACAATCACAGAAGCCATGAAAAAGACAGTTCAAACTAACAGTTTTAGATGTTATTAAGGATATGAAGGATGCTTCAAAATAAACTCTCTTCTCTCTTACACACACACACACACACACACACACACACACACGCCACTCTTTACTAAACAAGATGAGGAACATGAATCTAAAGAACATTAAACCAAATAATGCTAAAGACAAAAAGGCATTACAGTCTACTGAAACAATCTGTTGCTACTGTGGAGGCAGGTTACATATTGACACCTTAACATACACACATACACGCTCACACACCTACACACACAAACACATGTACACAACACACTTTATATGCATAATACATATATAATAATATAAATTTATAAATATAAATATATAGAGAACATATGTGCAATGTATATATAAACATATATTTATATATAAATAATATATGCATATATAATGTGTGTATGTGAAATATATATAAAATGTGTGTGTGTGTGTGTGTGTGTGTGTGTGTGTGTATAACATGTGCGAGTTCTTTATATATTTTGGGCATTAGCCCTCTATCAGATGTGGGATTAGTGATTTTTTTTCCCAATCTGTAGGTTGCCGATTTATCCTATTGACTATGTCCTTTGCCTTACAGAAGTCTTCCAGTTTAATTTATTAATTCTAGGTCCCTTTTATCAATTCTTGATCTTAGAGCCTGAGACATTGGAGTTCTATTAAGGCAACTTCTCCCTGTGCCAGTGAATTCAAGGCTCTTTCCCACTTTCTCTTCTATCAGATTCAATGAATCTAGTTTTATGTTGAGGTCCTTGATCCACTTGGACTTGAGCTTTGTGCAAGGTGATAAATATGGATATATTTTCATTTTTCTACATACAGATTGCCAGTTAGACCAGCACCATTTATTGAACATGCTTTCTTTTTTCATTGCATATTTTTGGCTTCATTATTAAATATCAATTGCCTGAAAGTGTGTGATTTTATTTCTGAGTCTTCAATTATATCCCATTAATCAACCTGTCTGTCTCTATACCAATACCATGTAGTTTTTAATCACTATTGCTCTGTAGTATAGCTTGAGGTCAGGAATGGTAATTCCTCCAGAAGTTCTTTTATTGTTAAGAATTGTTTTTGTTATTTGGGTTTTTTTTTCCAGATGAATTTGAGAATTGCTCTTTCCATGTCTTTGAAGAATTGTGTTGGGATTTTGATGCAGTTTGTGTTGAATCTGTAGACTGCTTTTGGTAGGATGGCCATTTTTACTATGTAAATTCTACCAATTCATGAACATGAGAGATCTCTCCATGTTCTGAGCTCTTCTTCAATTTCTTCCTGAGAGACTTGAAGTTCTTGTCATACAGATTTTTCACTTGTTTTGTTAGAGTTAACCACAATATTATATATTATTTGTGACTATTGTGAAGGGTATTGTTTCCCTAATTTCTTTCTCAGCCTATTTATTGTTTGTATAAAGGAAAGTTACTGATTTATTTGAGTTAATTTTATATCCAGACACTTTGCTGAAGTTGTTTGCCAGCTGTAGAAGTTCTCTGGTAGAATTTTTGCGGTTGCTTATATATACTATCATATCATCTGCAAATAGTGATACCTTGACTTCTTATTTACCAATTTGTATCCCTTTGATCTCCTTTTGTTGTCTTATTGCTCTAGCTATAACTTCTAGTACTATACTGAGTAGATATGGGAATAGTGGGCATCTTTGTCTTGTCCCTGATTTTAGTGGAGTTGCTTCAAGTATCTCTCCATTTAATTTGATATTGACTGTTGGTTTGGTGTATATTGCTTTTATTATATTTAGGTATGGGCCTTGAATTCCTAATCTCTCCAATATTTTTAACATGAAGTGGTGTTATATCTTGTCAAATGCTTTTTCAGCATATAATGAGATGATCATGTAATTTTTTCTTTGAGTTTGTTTATATAGTGGATTACATTAATGGATTTTTGTATATTGAACCAACCTTTCATTCCTTGGATGAAGCCTGCTTGGTTGTGGTGAATGATGGTTTTGATGTGTTCTTGGATTCAGTTTGCAAGAATTTTATTGAGTATTTTTGCATCAATATTCTTAAGCGAAATTGGTCTGAAGTTCTCATTTTTGTTTGGGTCCTTGTGTGGTTTAGGTATCAGAGTAATTGTGGCTTCATAGAATGAATTAGGTAGTGTTCCTTCTGTTTCTATTTTATGGAATAGTTTGAGGAGTGTTAATATTAGCTCTTCTTTGAAGGTCTGATAGAATTCTGCACTAAAGCCGTCTGGACCTGGACTTTTTCTGGTTGGGTTGTTTTTAATGACTTCAACTATTTCCTTAGGGGATATGGGCCTGTTTAGATAGTTTACCTGCTCTTGATTCAACTTTGGTATGTGGTATCTGTCTAGAAAATTATCCATTTCATCTAGATTTTCCAGTTTTGTTGAGTATAGGCTTTTGTAGTAAAAAATCTGATGAGTTTTTTAATTTCCTCAGTTTCTGTTGTTATCTCTCCTTTTTCATTTCTGAATTTGTTGACTTGGATACTGTCTCTGTGCCCCTTAGTTAGTTTGGCTAAGGATTTATCTATCTTGTTGATTTTCTCAAAGAACCAGCTTTTGGTTATCTTGATTCTTTGTATTGTTCTCTTTGTTTCTATTTGGTTGATTTCAGCCCTGAGTTTGACTATTTCCTGCAGTTTACTCCTCTTGGGTATGTTTGCTTCTTTTTGTTGTAGAGCTCTCAGGTATGCTGTTAAGTTGCTAGTGTAGGATCTCTCCAATTTCTTTACCAAGGCATTTAGTGTTATGAATTTTTTCTTAGTGCTGCTTTCATCGTGTCCCATAAGTTTGGGTATGTTGTGTCATCATTTTCATTGAATTCTAGGAAGTCTTTAACTTCTTTCTTTATTTCTTTCCAGACCAAGTTATTACTGAGTAGAGAGTTGTTCAGTTTCCATGGGTATGTGGGTTTTCTGTTGTTTTTGTTGTTATTCAAGTCTAACCTTAGTCTGTGGTGATGTAATAGGATGCATGTGATTATTTCAATCTTCTTGTATCTGTTGAGGCTTGTTTTGTGACCAATTATATGATCAGTTTTGGAGAAGGTACCATGAGGTGCTGAGAAGATACATTCTTTTGTTTTAGGGTGAAATGTTCTGTAGATGTCCGTTAAATTCATTTGGTTCATAACCTCTATTAGTTTCAGTGTCTCTGTTTAGTTTTTTGTTTCAATGAGCTGTCCATTAGTAAGAGTGAGATATTGAAGTCTCTCACTGTTATTGTGTGGAATTCAATGTGTGTTTTGAGCTTTAGTAAAGTTTCTTTTATGAATGTGGTTGCCCTTGCATTTGGGGCATAGATGTTCAGTATTGAGACTTTCTCTTGATGGATTTTTCCTTTGATGAGTATGAAGTGCCTTCCTCATCTAGCTTGATAACTTTTGGTTCAAAGTTTATTTTATTAGATATGAGGATGGCAACTCCAGCTTGTTTCTTGAGACCATTTGCTTAGAAGACTTGTTCCCAGCCTTTTACTCTGAGGTAGTGGCTGTCTTTGTTATTGAGATGTGGTTTTTGTATGCAGCAAAATGCTTGATCCTGTTTACCCATCCAGTCTGTGAGTTTATGTCTTTTTTATAGGGGAATTGAATCTGTTGATGTTGAGAGACATTAAAGACGGATTATTGTTAGTTCCTGTTATGTTTGTTGTTGTAGGTAGCATTATGTACATGTGAGTCTCTCCTTTTTGCTTTGTTGTGAGATGATTAATATCTTTTTTTTTCTTTGGTGTAGCTACCCTCCTTGTGTTGGAGTTTTCTTTTTATAATCCACTGTAGGGCTGGATTGGTAGATAAATATTGTTTGAATTTGGTTTTTTCCTGTAATACCTTGGTCTCTCCATCTATGTTGATTAAGAGTAACAATTCTTTTCAATGATAAAATAAAAATAGCATAGCAAAAACTCTGAAAGTTATCTTTTCTAAAAGTGGAGGCCAGTATCTTCATGCTACACTTAAACAAGGCAGGTAGCTTAATTAAAACACTAATTCAGAGCAGAGACCGTAGACATGAAAATATTTATCTGCCAAATATCAAAGAGAAATGACAGTTCAGATGAGATGAAGTAATCAAACTGTGTCAAGAAATATATGAACTATATTTTGCAATTGTCTGACAAACATTCAAGAGCAAATGTCACAAAGATACTTCATTTAGCAATTCCAAGCAACCTAGAATGAGATAAAATATGAAATCTCAGCAAGAAGATAGATTTTATTTAAAAAGAAATAGGGAATGGGGGGAAATCAAATAACCAATGTTGAAACACTGCAATATGTGTCCAAGGATAGAACTGAGATGACAGTGCACAGCTGATGACTGGTCAATAGCATTTAAACCCAGTATGGACAAAAGAGACATAGAGATTAATGATGAGGAATAATGAAACATGTACCTGGGTAGACTGTCAGAAGTCACTTATACAGCCTATAAATCTCAAAGCAACCCCTGAGAAAATACTCAGAGTCCAAATGAAAAGGCATGAAGTTTTTAAATCAACCATGGAAAGACAGGAAAGGCAGAAGCAATGGACTTAACATAGAGGAACCAAAGACCTCTGTACTGGCTCGTTTTGTGGTCAACGACACAAGCTAGAGTTATCACAGAGCAAGGAGCCTCTCTTGAGAAAATGTCTCCATCGGATCCACCTGTAAGGCATTTTCTCAATTAGTGATCAAGGGTGTGAGGGACCATTGTGTATGTGCCATCCCTGGGCTAGTAGTCCTGGGTTCTATAATAAAGCAAGCTGAGCAAGCCAGGTGAAGCAAGCCAATAAGTAACATTCCCTCCATGGCCTCTGCATCAGCTCCTGCTTCCTGACCTGTTTGAGTTCCAGTCCTGACTTTTTTTGATTATGAACAGCAATGTGGAAATGTAAGCTGAATAAATCCTTTCCTCCCCAACTTGCTTCTTGGTCATGATGTTTGTGCAGGAATAGAAACCCTGACTAAGACAACCACTAATAAGTTTGTGAACTAAAGACTACCAGCATAATAATTCAATCAATGTAAATGAGTAATAGAAATAATTTAAAAGGCAGATATTGGCAAGCTCAGTAAGAATATATCATAACTTGATAGATTGATATGAAAACAATGAAGGACAAACCCATCCTATGAGCATTAACATTTTGATTACACATTATATAGTCATGGTCCTTCAGTTATGTTTTATGCATTGTCTGTGTAAGTATCTGTGGGGAGCTGTGGCTGTGGTGCACATGTGTATGGAGATCAGAGGACGACTTATAAAAGTCTGTTCTCTCCTTCTGTGGGTTTTCAGACTAGAACGCAGGTGTTCTCAGCAAATGCCTTCACTGGATGAAATATCTCCTAAGCCCTTGTTACATTTTTATTTGCTTATTTCTCATGCATGTGTATGGAGGCCTGCATGCCACTACGTCTATATGATGATCAGAGGACAACTTGTAAGAATTAGTTCTCTTTCCATCATGTAGGTCCTGGGCATCGGACTCAGGTTGCCAGACTTGGCAGCAGGCTCCTTTATCCATGGAGGCATTTGATGAGCCTATGATTAATATTTTGAAATCATAGAAAGCACACTTATATTAAAATGTACTTAATTAGGAAGAAGATTACTAGTGGTAGAAATAAAGCATTACCCAAATGAAATCATCTTGCGGAAAGATATAGTTTTTCCTGGCTTCTCTTATTCACTCTTTCCAACTGATACACACAGGTGCCCTCTTGGTTCCAAAAGCCCTCAGCTTTTGCCCATGTCACACTATTTTGGTTGATTCTAGATAAGTATGAACTCTTTGGAGATACTAATAATTTTTCATACCCACAGAGCCCAGTGCACAGTACAGCTCCCACTTGGAGATGGCTACTTTTAGGGAGCACAGACAGCTTTGATAGACTATTTCAATGGAGTCAATGAAAGGGTCTCTACATCATTTTAGTAAGCAGCTATACTGGATAGATCTGGAGCCTTCTCAGCAGCTGCAAAAGAAATAAATAGTGGTGGGCATTGGATCAACAAACTTCGTGTGCCATAGAGAGAATAAGGAACACAGACAGCTCCAAGACATGGGCAAAAGTGATTTGGGAATTTCCCATAGCCTGTTTGGGTGCTGGGACCACCTGCCCATGGTGCTATCTCTCCAAGCAGGAGAGTTTGGAAACCACATGACAGGGAGGAGCCAGAGCATATACGGAAAGAACATAACAGAAGCACTGGTGGCAGATGATCCAGAACCTCGAAATCTGCTGGTGTCATTACCACTGAGGAACACTTGGTGTCAGTGTCCAACACACATCTCCTTGAGCTCAACAAGAGAGCTTGGAGAGGCACTCATTGCTCTTTGTGGAGGACCAGGGTCCAGTTCCCATCACCCACGTGGTGATTTATAGCCACCTGTAGCTCCAGTTCAAGGGCATCTGACACCTTCTTCTAAACTCCACGGGCAGTAGACATACTGGTTCATGTACATGCATGTAGTCAAAACACTATACACATAAAATAAATGAATCCTTTTTAAATGTTAGGGAAGTGTTAGTCAAGATGATGTTTTCATTTTTAATTTTTTAAAAATTTTGTATTCTCAGATCAAATTTATTCTAATTCTTAAGGACAACTCTTAAAGGGTAGTTAAGAGAACTGGAGGAAAATAGAGAGTATTCTTTGATGATTGTTTTAGGGTTTGCTGCTGTGAGCAGACACCTGAGGCAAGTCTTATAAAGGACAACATTTAATTGGGGCTAGCTTACAGATTCAAAAGTTCAG
>NW_021618303.1:0-2632 GCF_004785775.1 Grammomys surdaster | reverse complement strand
CAGAGGGTCGAGAGCATGGCAGCAGGCAGGCATGAAGACAGGCGTGGCTGAGACAGGTAAATTTACATCTGATCCACAAGGTAAACAAGGTGAAGGCAGGAGAGAGAGAGAGAGAGAGAGAGAGAGAGAGAGAGAGAGAGAGAGACGGAGACAGACACGGCTTGGCATGAGCTGTTGAAACACTAACCCCACCTCCAGTGACACACCTCCTCCAGCAAGGCTGTATCTCCTTGTGCTTTCTAGAGAATTTCCATGAAGTAGGTACCAACATTCAAGTAAATGAACTGTTAAGGACCATTTTTATTCAAACTGCCCAATTTACATTACAGGATATTTTTAATTTCTCAAGGGCTGATCACTCAATTATGAGCCTTACTCTGAGAGACTGGAGTCCTACAGAAAGTTCCTAGCAATACCTTTGTCTTTAGATGGACCACTACATCATCTTACAGCAATCTCAGAATTTCTCGTCTAACACTGAGATCTTCGGTGCATTTGAAATTTTTAAGGAGGGTGAAAGATAAAGATTAAATTTCATTTTTCTATGTAGGCCCAGTTTTCCAAGCACGGTTTTTGGAAAAGCTATGTTTTCTCTGATGTGTCTTTTAGGTCACTCTGTAGAAAACTCAGAAAGCTGTAGATGTGTGAACTTCCATTCGAGTGGGCCATCTATTCTGCTTCCTTGTACTTCGAGTCTAATTTTGTGACAGTACCATGTTTTATTTCATGTAGCATAACTTGAACTCAGACACTGAGTTACCTTCAACAGTGTTCTTATTTTGGGGGACTGTTTTGGATAGCCATGTCTTTTGTGCTTCAAAATGAATTTTAAAATTGTTTTCTCATTCTGTCATGAATAAAATTTGGCATCTAATAGATATTATACTTAGTTTATAGATTAATTTGATAGAATGGTCATTTTCACAATATTAATCTTAGCCATCTGTGGTTGTGGGAGATCTTTGTACCCTCTAGTGTCATCTTCAATTTCTTCAGTCTTTTAACTTTCAGTTTAGATATCTTTTATATACTTCTTTAGGTTTACTCCAAAATATCATTTGCTTTTTTAGGCTGCTGTGAATGCCATTGTTTCCTTGATTTCTTTCTCTGGGTATATTTGTCATTGTTAAATATACTCACTAGTTTATGGTCAACTTGACATAAGCTAGAACCAATTGGGAATAGAGACCCTCAACTGAGAAAATGCCTCCATAAAGGTGGCCCATAGGCAACTTTATTGGACTGTTTCCTGATTAATTATTGATATGATTGGGCCCAGCCCACTGTGGGTGTTCCCAACCCTAGGCATGGTTCTGGGTTGTATAAGAAAGTAGGTTCCATGAGGAGCATGCCAGTAAGCAATGTTTCTCCGTAGCTTCTACTACACTTTCTGCCTCCACATTTCTGCCTATGTTTAGAACATAGTCTTCCTAGAGATGTCCAGGCTAATGAATGTTGTTACAGAAGCAGAACCTAAACAAAACAAGTGGATTATGAAACCACCTGAGACAAAAACATGCTCACAATGTCAGCATCATGTCAAAGTGGATATGACAGGTGATGATCGACACAGGTGATCATGATTTCTTTATGATAAACAAAGGCATTTTTCCATTCTGAAACAGGGAGTACAGAACCATTTGAGTTAAGATGATTGGTGGTATGTAACCCAATCCTTGACAAACATATTTAATCCTAAACAGCAATGAACATAATTTTTCCTTTACTATGAAATTGTTTTCAATCCTAAGATATAGGCAGGCTGGTTGATCAATATTATCTAAATGGCTATTTGTTGTCTAGGAGAGATTTGAAAGGGTGTGAATTCAGATACAAAGTGAAGGAGAGAGCATCTTAGAAGAGTTGCAGAGAGGAAACCATAATCTGAATGTATTGTACTAGAAAAACTATTTTCAATAAAAGAAAAATAGAAAAGGAAAGAAAAATGTGTCTGCATTCTTCTTTCCATTTTACATTTTAAGTGAAGCTATATTAAAAAATGAAAGATGAATTAACATGGCAGATGAAATTCTGAGACAGAATGAAATGATGTGTTTTTACCACATTTAATGAGATTTATAATGAGATTAGAGGTAAACTGTAGAACAAAATTATGGAGAAAAGTGTGTGAGAAAACTTGAAGATAAAGACCAAATGGTAGTTATTAAAGAAATTAGTGGAGTTAAGATACCTAACAGCAAAGTACAGAAAGTTTGGAGTGGAGGGTAACACATTGCACTATTAACAACAGAAAAATCAGAGGATAATATGTGGGAAGTTTCTTCTTTGGTTCAACCATGGAGGCTTTTTGGAAGGAGCTCAGTTTTGGAGAGTAAAGGTCTTTACTTGTTGAGACAGCAAACCTCCTGATCACCTTAGTCATGGAACTGAGGAAGCTCTGTATCTATAATGATGTGCTGTGCGTATATCTGTACATCACTCACAAAGAGTTGATACTTTTTCCTCTTGGTTTGACAACACCAGTTTGGAGACCCAGAGGATTACTTCCTCCACAGTTTCAGAAGTTACATGATTCAGGGAGCTTTACCAGAATCAGTTACTCATCTGAAGAAACATTTCCTAATATACTGTGAGATCTACTACCTTAAAAGTGAGCATCTACCTGTAGGGG
>NW_021618302.1:0-1643 GCF_004785775.1 Grammomys surdaster | reverse complement strand
TAGACTCTAGAAAATCAAATAACCCCATTAAAACACAGTGTACAGAGCTCAACAAAGAATTTTCAACTGAGGAATATCGAATGGCTGTGAAGCACCTAAAGAAATGTTCAATGTATTTAGTCATCAGGGAAATGCAAATCAAAACAACCCTGAGATTCCACCTTACACCAGTCAGAATGGCTAAGATTAAAAACCCAGATGACAGCAGATGCTGGCAAAGAAGTGGAGAAAGAGGAATATTCCTCCATTGTTGGTGGGATTGTAAGCTTGTACAGCCACTCTGGAAATCAGTCTGGTGATTCCTCAGAACATTGGACATAATATTACCCACGGATCCAGTGATATCACTCCTGGGCATATACCCAAAAGATGCTCCAGCATATAACAAGGACACATGCTCCACTATGTTCATCGCAGCCTTGATTATAATAGCCAGAAGCTGGAAAGAACCCAGATGTCCTTCAACAGAGGAATGGATATAGAAAATGTCCATTTACACAATGGAGTGTTACTCAGCTGTTGAATACAATGAATTCATGAAATTCTTAGGCAAATGGACAGAACTCGAAAATATCATCCTGAGTGAGGAAATCCAATCTCAAAAGAACACACACAGCATGTACTCATTAATAAGTGGTTATTAGCCCAAAATCTCACAATACCCAAGACATAATTCACAACCTACAAGAAGCCCCAAAAAAGAAAGGCAAACGTGTGAGTGATTTGGTCCTTCTTAGAAGGAGTAAAAAAATACTCACAGGAGCAAATATAAGACTATGAGTGGGGCAGAAGCTGGAAGAGAGACCATCCAGAGACTGCTTCACCTAGAAATCCCTCTCAGATGCATTCATCATATGCAAACACTGTTGTGGATGTCTGGAAGTACATGCTGACAGGAGACTGACATAGCTGTCTCCTGAGAGGCACTGCCAGAGTCTGACATATACAGAGACAGATGCTCACAGCTTATCATCAAACTGACCAGAGGATTCCCAGTGGAGGAGTTAGAGAGAAGACTGAAGGAGTTGAAGGGGCTTGTGGCCCCATGGGGAGAGCAACAATACCAACCACACAGAGCTCCCTGGGTCTAAGCAGCTAGCCTGGAAACACACATGAAGGGAACCATATCTCTAGCTCTATTTATGGAGGAGGATGGACTTGTTGGGCAACAGTGGGAGAGGAGGGCCTTGGTCCCTTCAAATCTGGATGCCCCAGTGAGGGGAAATTCGAGGGAGGGGAGGAGGGTAGGTGGGGGCACATTCTCATAGAAATAGGAGGAGGGAGGATGGGTTAAGGGGTTTCTGGGGTGGGGAATGGGGAAAAGGGATAATATCTAACATGTAGGTAAATAAAGTACCAAATAATAAAAACAAACAAACAAACAAATAATGTAACTGACTATGGCAGTCAAACATTTGACTCTTTAGCAGCAATTTAACACTATCCATACTACAGGGATTCCGTTGAAGTATGTATGGATAACTTCTCCATGTGATGGAGGTTTGGGAACTCTCCAGGAAGCACTGAGAGCACATCCTGTTTGCCATCTACTTTCACACACAGTTCTTTCAGGCCCAGGAATTTGTCCGAGTTAGGGAAGAGCTGATCTGGTAACTGGTTTGTCCCTGAGACCTCAAGAGACT
>NW_021618301.1:0-1138 GCF_004785775.1 Grammomys surdaster | reverse complement strand
CATGAGTGCACAGGCTTTCTGGTGTTTCTGATGTTGTTGAAGTCTAGTTTTAATCTGCAGTTGTCTCATAAGACAAAAGGTTTTTTTTTAATTCTCTTGTATATTTAAAAAAATTATCTTTAATTTTTTTTGCAGTCCAGTCATTATCCCCCTCATGGTCAATGCCAACTTCAGTTCATTAGTTGGGTGTAATTATGAGTCTGTCTCAGTCAGCTGATTGTTTGGCCTCTCAGAGGACCTCTGTGCTATGTTAATGTCTGTGAGCACATCATAGCATCAGTAATAGTGTCAGGCCTTGGAGCCTCCCCTTGAGATGGATAGCAAGTTGGGCCAGTCACTGGACTTCCTTCCCCCAAGTCTCTTCTCCATTTTTATCCCTGCAGTTCTTTCAGACAGGAACCATTCTGGGTCCGAGGTTTTGACTGTGGGATAGCAACCCCATCCCTCCACTTGATGCCATACTTTTCTACAGGAGGTGGACTCTATAAGTTCTACCTCTCCACTGTTGGACAATTCCCCTAAGGTCCCTCTATCCCTTTGAGTCCTGAGAGGCTCTCATATCCCAGGTCTATGGTACATTCTAGAGGGTTTCACCACCTTTCACCTCCCAAGGTTGCATATTTCCATTCATTCTGCTGGCCCTCAGTGCTTCATTCCTGTTCTCCCTCCCAATACCTGATCATGTTCCTCTTTTTCCAACCCTGTCCCCTCTCCCACCCACATTTCTTCCCCCCTCTGACCCCGATGATTTCTTTCTTCTCCCTCTCTCTCTTCTGTTTAGGAAACGTCTTCAGTGCCAATGAGTTTGAGGCTCTTTCCTACATTTTTTTCTCTGAAAGTCAGTATGTCTTGTTTTATGTTGAAGTCTTTGATTCACTTGGACTTGAGCTCTGTGCAAGGTGACAAATATTGATCTATTTTCATTTTCTATATACAGACTGCCAGATAGCCAATCAACATTTATTGAAGATGTTTTTTTCCATGTATATTTTTGTCCTCTTTGGATCTGTGGTCAAAGATCAAGTATACATACATGTGTGGTTTAATTTCTGGGTCTTCAATCCTATCCCTTCAATCAACCTGTCTGTCTCTGTACCATTACCATGCAGTTTTTATCATTACTACTCTGTGATATAGC
>NW_021618300.1:0-1354 GCF_004785775.1 Grammomys surdaster | reverse complement strand
GCACTTATGAAATCTGTTTCTTTTGCAGACAAACATCACACACACATTTACACCTATGTGTCTGTTTTAAGGCTATTGCTGTCTGAGAATCCACTTCATTATATTCTACAGTTCTTTTCCACTCATCCTGTGTCATAGTCCCTGGATACATCTTCAAAATTGTGTCCTCAAGCTCTGCATCAGTGATCTGGAAGCTTTTGATCAAAACATTTCTGTAAACATGTTGGGAAGATCATGTTCTCCACCCTCGGGTGTCATGATTTCATCCATATCCATGGCAAACACTCCAGAGACAATAGTCTCCTGAGCAGCTTGGGCCAGACCATGTGTCAACAGCCACACGTAAGACACAATTTGCAATCATGGTAATGGATTTCATCAGAACTTCCATAGTAAAAGTTGAGAAAATCACAACTGTCCCTTGCCATTCAGACTTTGACTTGAATCATGGGACACTATATCTTCCATTGTCTAGTCTAAGTAAGGGCAATCTCACATGCAATACTGAGTCAAGAGTTAAGCATTCTCTCTGTTTTACATATATTATTGTATGATAAAACCTCTTCAAACTTCCTGTGATTCCTGTCATATGGAGAATCCAGTAACGCCTGGAATTACACAGATTCAACACCTATCCTGTCCAGTATCAGTGTCTATGCAGACATTCACTGAGGTATAATGCAATCTCTTGCCTGATCTTCCATTCATGGCAGGCAGTGCCTTTTGATAAAACATTTCTGTGGCTGATACCTCATTAAGATGATTGAGAACAATTTCATACATTTTACTCAAAGGAATGAGAGAATTTAATTGTCATTTATGAGAGAATTTTACTCCTAATGTTAGTATACACTATATTTTTCAACCACCCCTAGCTGGTATTTTTTTGATACAATACTGTGTTGGATTACATTACAACAACCCAGATGTACATCTGACATGCTAATTTATGAAACTTTGTTAGATTACAATGTGTGAAACAGATAGAGCATTGAATTTTGTATGTAATTTTTTGAATTACCTTATTCTTCTGCCATGATGGCCCCACTAAATTCTATTCCCACTAAAAATTAACTGGGGACTTTATATCCATCTATTCAGTACCAGTGGATGCATTTTTGGAATGGTTGATATTTCATGGGCTTATAATAGCGTCTTATTATAGAATTTATTGCACTAACTTAGTTATTACAAACAGGAATTTGTTTCATCCTTTGGTTGAATAAAGTTTTTATTAGTTTAAATATCCTTTCAGTAATTTTGCAGACCTACTGATTGGGTGAATTGAATATGCTGATGCTTGTGATTTTATAACCTTTTTGCATACTGGACAGTATGGCCATGTCAAATGGAT
>NW_021618299.1:0-5475 GCF_004785775.1 Grammomys surdaster | reverse complement strand
GTTCCTCTTTCTCCACACCCTCGCCAGCATCTACTATCACCTGAGTTTTTAAACTTAGCCATTCTGACTGGTGTGAGATGGAATCTCAGGGTTGTTTTGATTTGCATTTCCCTGACGACTAAGGATACTGAACATTTCTTTAGGTGATTCTCGGCCATTCGAGTTTCCTCCATTGAAAAATTCTTTGTTAAGCTCTATACCCCATTTTTTAATAGGGTTATTTGGCTGTCAGGAGTATAATTTGTTGAGTTCTTTGTATATATTGGATATTAGCCCTCTATCAGATGTAGGATTGGTAAAGTTCTTTTCTCAATTTATTGGTTTTCGTTTTGTTCTACTGACAGTGTCCTTTGCCTTACAGAAACTTTGCAATTTTATGAAGTCCCATTTGTCAATTCTTGATCTTAGAGCATATGCCATTGGAGTTCTGTTCAGGAACTTTTCCCCTGTGCCCAAGTATTTGAGGCTCCTTCCCCACCTTCTCTTCTATTAGTTTCAGTGTATCTAGTTTTATGTGGAGGTCCTTTATCCACTTAGACTTAGCTCTTTGTACAAAGACTTAGCTTTGTACAAGGAGATAAGAATGGACCAATTTTCATTCTTCTACATGTTGTCCTCCAGTTGAACCAGCACCATTTGTTGAAAATGCTGTCCTTTTTCCACTGGACAGTTTTAGCTCCTTTGTCAAAGATCAAGTGACCATAGGTGTGTGGGTTCATTTCTGGGTCTTCAATTCTATTCCATTGATCTTCCTGCCTGTCTCTGTACCAATACCAGGTAGTTTTTATCACTATTGCTCTGTAGTACAGCTTGAGGTCAGGGATGGTGATTCCTCCAGAAGTTATTTTATTGTTGAGAATATTTTTCGCTATCCTGGGTTTTTTGTTATTTCATATGAATTTGAGAATTTCCTTTTCTAACTCTGTGAATAATTGAGTTGGGATTTTAATGGGAATTGCATTGAATCTGTAGATTGCTTTTGGCAAGATGGCCATTTTTATTATATTAATCCTGCCAATCCATGAGCATGGGAGATCTTTCCATCTTCTGAGATCTTCTTCGATTTCTTTCTTCAGGGACTTGAAGTTCTTGTCATACAGGGCTTTCACTTGCTTGGTTAGAGTCACACAAAGATATTTTATATTATTTGCAACTATTGTGAAGGGTGTCATTTCCCTAATTTCTTTTTCAGTCTGTTTATCTTTCATGTAGAAGAAGGCTACTGATTTGTTTGAGTTGATTTTATAACCAGCCACTTTGCTGAAGTTGTTTATCAGGTTTAGGAGTTCTCTGGTGGAAGTTTGGGGGGGTCACTTAAGTATACTATCATATCATCTGCAAATAGTGAGATTTTGACTTCTTCCTTTCCTATTTGTATCCCTTTGACTTCTTTTTGTTGTCTAATTGCTCTGGCTAGGACTTCCAGTACTATATTGAATAGGTAGGGGGAGAGTGGGCAGCCTTGTCTAGCCCCGGATCTTAGTGGGATTGCTTCAAGTTTCTCTCCATTTAGCTTGACGTTGGCTACTGGTTTGCTGTAAATTGCTTTTACTATGTTTAGGTAGGGGCCTTGCATTCCTGATCTTTCCAAGACTTTTATCATGAAGGGATGTTGAATTTTGTCAAATGCTTTCTCAGCATCTAGTGAGATGATCATGTGGTTTTTTTCTTTGAGTTTGTTTATATAGTGGATTACATTGATGGACTTCTGAATATTGAACCATCCCTGCATTCCTGGGATAAAACCTACTTGATCATGATGGATGATTGTTTTGATGTGTTCTTGGATTCGGTTTGCTAGGATTTTATTGAGTATTTTTGCATCGATGTTCATAAGGGAGATTGGTCTGAAGTTCTCTTTCTTTGTCGGGTCTTGTGAGGTTTGAGTATGAGTGTAATTGTAGCTTCATAGAATGAATTAGGTAGTGTTCATTCTGTTTCTATTTTGTGGAATAGTTTGAAGAGAATTGGTATTAGGTCTTCCTTGAAGGTCTGATAGAATTCTGCACTAAAACTGTTTGGTCCTGGGCTTTTTTTAGTGGGGAGACTTTTAATGAGTGCTGCTATTTCCCTAGGGGTTATGGGACTACTTAGATGGTTTATCTGCTCCTGGTTTAACTTTGGGACCTGGTATCTGTCTAGGAAATTGTCCATTTCTTCCAGGTTTTCCAGTTTTGTTGAGTATAGGCCTTTGTAGTAGGATCTGATGATTTTTTGAATTTCTTCAGTTTCTGTTGTTATATTTCCCTTTTCAGTTCTGATTTTATTAATTTGGATACTGTCTCTGTGCCCTCTGGTTAATCTTACTAAGGGTTTATCTATCTTGTTGATTTTCTAAAAGAACCATCTCCTGGTTTTGTTGATATTTTGTATTGTTCTTTCTGTTTCTATTTGGTTGATTTCAGCCCTGAGTTTGATTATTTCCTGCCTTCTACTCCTCCTGGGTGTATTTGTTTCTTTTTGTTCTAGAGCTTTTAGTTGTGCAGTCAAGTTGTTAGTGTGTGCTCTCTCCAGTTTCTTTTTGTAGGCACTTAGGGCTATGAGTTTTCCTCTTAGCACTGCCTTCATGGAGTCTCACAAGTTTTGGTATGATATGTCCTCATTTTCATTGAATTCTAAAAAAACTTAAATTTCTTTCTTTATTTCTTCCTTGACCAAGTCATCATTGAGTAGAGAGCTGTTCAGTTTCCATGTGCATGTGGGTTTTCCATTGGTTTTGTCATTATTAAAGACCAGTCTTATTCCGTGGTGATCTGATAAGATGCAAGGGATTATTTCAATCTTTTTGTATCTGTAGAGGCCTGCTTTGTGACCAATTATATGGTCTATTTTGGAGAAGGTACAATGAGGTGCTGAGAAAAAGGTATATTCTTTTGTTTTAGGATGAAATGTTCTATAGATGTCTGGTAAGTCCATTTGGTTCATAACTTCTGTTAATGTCAAAGTGTCTCGGTTTAGTTTCTGTTTCCATGATCTGTCCATTGCTGAGAGTGGGGTGTTGAAATCCCCCACTATTATCGTGTGAGGTGTAATGTGTGTTTTGAGCTTTAGTAAAGTTTCTTTTATGTATGTAGGTGCCCTTGCATTTGGAGCATAGATGTTCAGAATTGAGAGTTCACCTTGGTAGATTTTTCCTTTGATGAGTATGAAGTGTCCTTCCTTATCTTTTTTGATTAATTTTGGATAAAAGTCGATTTTATTTGATATTAGAATGGCTATCCAGCTTGTTTCTTGGGACCATTGGCTTGGAAAACTGTTTTCCGCCTTTTTATTCTGAGGTAGTGTCTCTCTTTGTCACTGAGGTGCATTTCTTGTAAGCAGCAAAATTCTGGGTCCTGTTTGTGTATCCAGTCTGATAGACTGCGTCTTTTTATTGGGGAATTGAGACCATTGATGTTGAGAGATATTAAGGAAAAATGATTGTGGCTTCCTGCTATTTTTGTTATTAGAGGTGGAATTATGTTTGTATAGTTATCTTCTTTTGGGGTTGTTGGAAGATTACTTCCTTGTTTTTTCTAGGTTGTAGTTTCCTTCCTTATGTTGGCGTTTTCCATCAATTAACCTTTGAAGTTCTGGGTTTGTGGAAGATATTGTGCAAATTTGTCTTTGTCATGGAATATCTTGGTTTCACCATCTATAGTGATTGAGAGTTTTGCTAGGTATAGTAACCTGGGCTGGCAATTGTGTTCTCTTAGGGTCTGTATGATGTCCGTCCAGGCTCTTCTGGCTTTTATAGTCTCTGGTGAGAAGTCTGGTGAAATTGTTATAGGTCTGCCTTTGCATGTTACTTGACCTTTTTCCCTTACTGCTTTTAGTATTTTTTCTTTGTTTTGTGCATCTGATGTTTTAATTATTATGTGACAGGAGGTATGTCTTTTCTGGTCTAGTCTACTTGGTGTTCTGTAGGCTTCTTGTATGTTTATGGGCATCTTGTTCTTTAGGTTAGGGAAGTTCTCCTCAATAAATTTGTTAAAGATATTTACTGGCCCTTTAAGTTGGGACTCTTCATTCTCATCTATACCTATTATCCTTAGGTTTGGTCTTCTCATTGTGTCCTGGATTTTCTGGATGTTTTGAGTTAGGAATTTTTTTGAATTTTGCATTTTCTTTGACAACTGTGTCAATATTTTCCACCTTATCTTCTGCATTTAAGATTCTCTCTTCTATCCCTTGTATTCGGTTGGTGATGCTTGCCTCTATGACTCCTGACCTCTTTCTTAAGTTTTCTATTTCCATGGTTGTCTCCCTTTGAGCTTTCTTTATTGTTTCTATTTCCATTTTCAGATCCTGAATGTTTTTGTTTAATTCCTTCTTTGTGTTTTCTTGCATTTCCTTAAGGGATTTCTGTGATTCCTCTTTAAGGGCTTCTATCTGTTTACTTGTACTCTCCTGTATTTCTTTAAGGGAGTTACTTAATTCCTTCTTATAATCCTCTATCATCATCATGAGAAGTGATTTTAATTCTGAATCCTGCTTTTCAGGTGTGATGGGGTGTTCAGGGCTTGCTATATTGGGAGAACTGGGAACTGATGATGCCAAGAAACTTTGGTTTCTGTTGCTTATGTTCTTGTGCTTGCCTTTTGCTATCTGGTTAACTCTAGTGTTGCCTGCCCTCACTGTGTAAGACTGGAGTCTGTATTTCCAGTTATCTGGAACCTCTGGAGGAATCACCATCCCTGACCTCAAGCTGTACTACAGAGCAATAGTGATAAAACTACCTGGTATTGGTACAGAGACAGGCAGGAAGATCAATGGAATACAATTGAAGACCCAGAAATGAACACACACTCCTATGGTCACTTGATCTTTGACAAAGGAGCTAAAACTGTCCAGTGGAAAAAGGACAGCATTTTCAACAAATGGTGCTGGTTCAACTGGAGGACAACATATAGAAGAATGAAAATTGATCCATTCTTATCTCCTTGTACAAAGCTCAAGTCTAAGTGGATAAAGGACCTCCACATAAAACTAGATACACTGTAACTAATAGAAGAGAAGGTGGGGAAGACCCTCGAATACTTGGGCACAGGGGAAAAGTTCCTGAACAGAACACCAATGGCATATGCTCTAAGATCAAGAATTGACAAATGGGACTTCATAAAATTGCAAAGTTTCTGTAAGGCAAAGGACACTGTCAATAGGACAAAAACGACAACCAACAAATTGGGAAAAGATCTTTACCAATCCTACATCTGATAGAGGGCTAATATCCAATATATACAAAGAACTCAAGAAAGTAGACACCAGACAACCAAATTACCCTATTAAAAAATGGGGTATAGAGCTTAACAAAGAATTTTCAATGGAAGAAACTCGAATGGCTGAGAAGCACCTAAAGAAATGTTCAATGTCCTTAGTCATCAGGGAAATGCAAATCAAAACAACTCTGAGATTCCATCTCACACCAGTCAGAATGGCTAAGATTAAGAACTCAGGTGATAGTAGATGCTGGCGAGGGTGTGGAGAAAGAGGAAC
>NW_021618298.1:8613-11243 GCF_004785775.1 Grammomys surdaster | reverse complement strand
CACCAGACCAAGAGGCGGGTGGAAGCAGCGAAGTCCGCCGCGACTCGGAATCAGAAACTGCGGGTGTCTGTGAAGGAGGGGTCTGTGATCAGGTAACAGGAAAGGCTAAGTGAAGGGAGTCTTGAGGAGGAGCAGAGGAAGAGCAAAGGATTGAGAGACGGGAGATTTGTTTTTGAAGGCAGAGAATGTCTGTCAGCTCACAAACCTGAGAAGAAAGGCAGTCTCGCATATCAGAAAGGGAATTAGGCAAAGTGGCAGGGAAAGTCAGAAAAGCAAGCATGGGAGGGGGAGCAGAAGGCACCGTAAAAGGAGACCAATCAGTGCTATAACACTGAGCGGCTTCCTCTTCAAGGGTGGCAGCGTCACCGGGGTCCAGAGGCTCTGGGTCGGGTGAGCCGCTGGGGAAGTCTGCTGAGAGGGTGGCAAAGGAGAGGAAGAATGGCGCTTAGCAACAAGGCAGGGGGAAGCAGGTTTTTGCAGCACAGGGTTGCAAAGGTGAGTGGAGGAGGGAGTCCATGGATCGGAAGCAGCTGAAGAATCATAAGGTGGAGGCTGAGAGATCAGAGGAGAGGAGTCGAGAGAAGATAAATCTGGATAGAGACGAGGTGGATCAGAAATAGGGGAAACTTGATCAGGAGGGATCTCTATTAGAGTGAAAGAAACAGAAGCCTGAGACAGAGACTGGGAGGCCTGAGACGGAGACCGAGAGGGCTGACAAGATGGGCAGGTAGAATTAGGCCGAGATTGTGACAGGTAATATTCAGCAACGGATAAGAGTTGTCATTTCCCTGTATCCTTGTCTGCATCTTCAATAATATCCCTAATAATGCCCCAAAAGGAAAAGACTGTGGTGGTAACAGTCAGATCGCCTTCAGTTTTAATTTTCTCATTTAATTCATGACCTACCTTCTGCCACTTCTTGGGATGGATGGTAGGACCATCAATCATAAACCAAGGGCACTTCTCATCAATAAAGATAAAAAAAACTTATAAGATCCTTTTTCTTAACCCTTATTCCTCTCTCTCTGAGTGCATGCTTGAGGTCCTTTATGAAGGACGCCTCCTTAGACAAAGAATGGCCCATTATCTATGGGACAGAATGAAAATGAAACTTACCCGAGGACGACAGGTCCCAGGCAACGCTCGCTGTCTCACTCAATCTTGATGTCGTGCACACGTCTTAATGAGGGTCCGTCCGGAAGGGTCCGTGCCTCGAGCCTCACATCTGGGCACCACCTGACCCGACCTGCGGGTCCTAGTAATTTGTGGGGGCGAGGAGGACCACAACCTGAAAAAGAACAGGCGAGAGAGAAGAACAGACTCAAGGAAGTAATTGCTTGTCAAGAGCCATCTATTTGAGCGCAAAGTGCCTTTTTATAGTATGTTTTCCAAGGGGAGGGAGTAAGAGGGGCTAGGTGGTGAAAAAATACAGAATCTTCTTGGCCTGTGCCCTGGAACATGTCATGGTCTACACGGTACACTGCCTTGAATTATGGTCTACCTGCTTTCCTCAGAAGATACGGTACACTGTCTTGAATCTTTCTGCAGCTGCCAAACAGGATCTTGCAGTTGCCAAGCTGCAGGGGACATTGTGCAGGTAGAGAAAGGTAGGGGGTGAGGGTAAGGAGCGAGGGTCCTGGCTTCTGGCAAAGATGGAGGGAAGAAAAACTCCCTTATTCATGCTACAGTCTATGTGCCAGCCCATCACACACATTCACACAATGCAGTAAATATACTTTTAAAATTTGGTTTGTTTTTCTGAGACAGGTATTCTCCATATAGTTCTGGCTGTGCTGGACACACTCTGTAGACCAGGCTTGCCTTAAACTCAGAGATCCACCTGCCTCTGCTACCCAAGTGCTGAGACTAAAAGCATGTGCCACCACTGCTCAGTTTTGCTCCACTCCCCATATTAAAAAAAACAAAAAACAAAAAACAAAAAACTAAAACCAAAAGTACCTCAAACTGGCAAGAAACTTACTGTGTAGCTGAGGATGACCTTGAAATTCTTGATCTCCCCCGCCCCGCCTCCTGACAGTTGCTATTACCAGTGAGCCCCACCACACCCAGGTTGTGTGAGTCGGTATCAAATCCAGGTCCTCAGGCATGCTAGGCAAACACTTCTACCAAATGAGCTAGGTGTCCAGCCTCAACAACTGGTTCTTGATGTTCACTTGAAGAGGAAACTATTGATCCTTTTTCCACAATGTAGCTAGAGGAAGTTAACCTGACAGAATATGTTGGTAGCATCATTTACAACTGTTCAGTCAGGGTACAGGTGATGTGCCTGTTATCTCCAGCATGTTTCGGCCCTCAGTAAGCCTGTCTCATTAAACTATGAACCGATCACTCTTGATTTACCATTCAAAAGAATGAAAATGCAGGGATGCTGCCCCAACAGGTGATCCTCAGCACTTGAAGCAAATGGTGCCTGTGGCAAACGGTTCATGTGGTTCCCTTCTCATAATGAAGAAAGGTGTGTGTGGAGTCCTTTGATGAGAGTGCTCCCTTTTGCTTGTTTACTTTGATTCTCCCAGGCAGACTGTGACACAGCAGGAGGGCTTTTAAACCAAAACAGTTAATTACTTCCTCTAACCCAGAGAAGTCTTGAAATATAAATATGGAGAGAG
>NW_021618298.1:0-8603 GCF_004785775.1 Grammomys surdaster | reverse complement strand
GGGCAGCTTGGCTCCAGCTGTACTTTGTACCAGTTGGGGAAGAGAGACACATTCTCAGTCCTCTGGGGGCAGGGTAGAGCTCAGAGATTCATCTCAGAAATTAAACTGTAAGAATGCAAGAATTTCAGGTCTCAGCTTGAACTTAAAATTAAAAGACCCTTAAGTTTGAGTTTCGGTTTACACTCAAACATTAATTGCCCCAGGACACATCCTGGGAGAAGCACATTCCACAGACACATTCCAGAGGAAGGGCCAAGATAAGGGTTAATCAGGAAGCTGGGCCCTTAACACAGAACACATAGGTAAACAGAAGCCACTTAAGCTAACCCTCATTGTTGTAAAGATAAGGTGCAAATTGGAGTTATCTGGAAACCAGGCCTGGGAACAGCTATTTGAAATTCTTTATGGTTATTGTTTAAGAAGCAATTAACTGTCCTTGTGAACTCTGTAAAAATGGTATATAAGCTGCCTTTATCTTCTGCTCGGGGGCCCCTCTTACCTGCAGGTAAGGAAGCCCCAGTGCACTGGTTATCATCTTATCATCAATACACCTTATGTTATTGCATCAAATCTGCTGTCTGTGAGTGTTTCTAGGAGAGCGCGGTCCTTGGTTTTGGATCTTTAGGTCCAACAAAACAACTCCTACAGCCCTATTTAAGACAAACAACGAACAAGTGTGTGTGTGTGTGTGTGTAAGTGTCCATGTAAGAAAATGCCACATGGGTGCAGGTTCCCTTGAAGGACAAGAAAAGAGAACTGAAATGACAGATGCTTATCAGCTGGCTCTGGAAGGACACCAAGAACACTTAAACCTGGAGCTATCTCTTTAGCGTTCCCATCTCAACTTCCCCTCTACTTTGAGTAGTCCTTTTATGTAGACAAGAGTGCTCTTAAACTGAAAATCTTCTTCCTTTGGCTATAGGAGTGGTGGGGTTCCAGGCAGATACTACCATGCCAACCTAAGACATCTGCCTTTTCGTTTATATTAACATACACCTCGAAAGGGCCTGTGGTGGTGAACGTCTTTAATCCCAGCACTCAGCACTAAGGAGGCCAGCCTGCTGTCTTCTGCAGGAGATGAGTAGGGGCAGGGACAGAGCAAGTGCTGCAAGGGAAGCCCTGTGGCAGCAAAGCAGAGCCCACCTGGCCAACATCAGATGAGCCACAGGGCAAAGGTAGACCTTGGACCTGAATCTCCATGTGCATGGAATGGCCGCCTACTTAGGGTGCTTCCGAGAGGCTCTATAATATCCACATAGTAGAATACTAAACATTTCATAACAACAATAAGCCAACTCTGAACACAGAGTGAAAAGAAGCTTCAAAATGATATTAGAATAAAGAAGCAAAGTTGAAAGGTGTATGTGGGCGTGTGCACAAAACAAAGTGGTCTGCTCTCCCTATTTATTCAGTATAGTACTCAAAGTTCTAGTGAGTGCAATGAGACAAGAAAAAGAGATCAAAAGCATACAAATTGGAAAGGAAGAAGTCAAAGTATCACTATTTAGTACTAATCAAGCTTCAAGGGCAAGCTCCAAGTTCTTCTTTTGATGTCCTCCTTAATCCCCTGCAGCAGAATTAAACGATCACTCTGTGTTTTTACAGCTCTCTGTTTATATCTCTGTAACAAAAACTTCAAAGGGAATCCAATGTCTCTGATTAGAAGGTCTGATGGGACTATGGGCAAAGCAGATGAATGCAAGAGAAAGCCCGAGGAGGAAAGACCTGCTCCTCTCCTGGCTGGAGCAGTAAAGGGAGAATTTAGGAGCTTCTAGCCCCACAGTTTCTGCCTCCTAGGAGCAGTAATTGGAATAAGAATAGAGGTGAAACAAATGAAGTAAAAATACAGCAAAATATAATTTGCTTTGGTGAAAATGTGAGGTTCCTAGGAAAGCTTCTTTTTACAAATGCTGTTAAACAGTGCAGAGTGTAAAGGCAGGCAGACAGTCAGACAGATGGTATATATGCAGAGAAATGCCCTGGAGGTGGGAACCATTACATCAGAGACACTGGACACTAAGTGGAACGAGTTCAGCAGGACAGGAAGGCTCCAGGAAAAGGAAAATATCCAAACATACTCCATGAAGCAGACCCTTCTAGTTTCATATATAAGGAACACACATGCCCTCATAAATGGCAAGATATCAAACACAGTGATGGGTGTCCTCCATCTGCAGGAAGATGTAAGTGATGCAAAGACAGCTGAGATCTACACTTGGAAAATGTGTTGATTGCAAAGTCATTAAATGTAAACAATGAGCAGTGACTTTGGAAAGAGATTTCCCACTTTGTAACTGCAGCCTTAGTACCTGTAGCTGCATGGTTTGAAGACACCAGTGTACCACCATGAATACTAATTCAACACTGCTGAGAAGTATGAGTGCATTCTCATTGGTCTCAGTATCAGGTGCCAAGTTAAAAAAAAAAAAAGGTTTAAAGTGAATTTCCTCATCATCAATCTTCTGCTTTATAGCTCACTTGCCTGCTGAAGTTAATTCCAGCATTTTGGAAACTTCCTATTTTTGTAGCTTCAGTACCTAGGGCTTCTTTATTAGACATATAATTATTATTGCTCATGCTCTTTCTGCTTAGACTATCTTGTTCAACTCTACTTCTTCCAAGAACATTTCGAATGCAGCTTTTTCCCCCTCCCTGTGAAATAATGTCTTGCTCTGACTGTTAGACATCCGAGAGCTGCTTAGAACAGACCACACAAGACCAAATGGTTCCAAGTGGGGTTTATTCATGAGATAGGGCAAAGATGGGGGGCAGAGAAGTAGAAGAAGAAGATGGAAGAAGAGAGCGAGGTGGGGGGGAGGTTCTGCCTGTTTTATATGGGTGGTTGTGTAGCCTCTCCCAGGTAAAGGTGAGGTAGCCAGGTGGATTCTGGGAATGTATGGCAGTTGCCTTGGCAACAATGTGGGAGTCACATAGATGTGATATTACTGGGTTTGGAGCCTGATACCAACACTATCTGGAAGAAATGTTTCCTTCTAATTCCAAATTCGAGTGCGCACAGTGGCCCATGTCTTTAATCCCAGCACTCAGCAGATCTCTGTGTGTTTAAGTCCAGTCTTGTCTACACAGACTTTACCACAAACAAACAAACAAACCAGTTCCTAGAGGTATTACTTTTTAATCCTTCTCTATTCTGCCTTGTGTTACAGTTACCTGGTTACATGGCTTATCTATTTGTCCGATCTTTGGAAATAAGAGTCTCTACTTATCCGTGAGGCCATTAGGTTTGCCAGCAATGCAGTGACAAGCCAAAGCATGAGACATGAACATCAAAGTGGGGACAAATAAGGAGACTACTGAAGGGAGGAACAAGACAGGACAATGGTAGCAGGAGGCAAACTTGTTCCATTTTCTCTCACAAGGACAATCTAGGTTTAAAAACAGTGGATATTTGTGTGAAAACAGAAACTGGACTATAGGAAGAGAAGAAGGGGGTCAGTGAGAGAGGAAAAGAGGATGATGGGGACAGCTGAACAAAGTACAACAAAACACATGAACAAAACTGTTTTTTTTTTTTGAGACAAGGTTTTTCTGTGTAGCCCTGGCTGTCCTGGAACTCACTCTGTAGACCAGGCTGGCCTCGAACTCAGAAATCCACCTGCTTCTGCCTCCCAAGTGCTAGGATTAAAGGCATGCGCCACCACCGTCTGACTGTACAAAACTGTCTTAATGAAACTCATTATGTTATATACTAGTTTAAACCATTACTAAAAATGGGCAGAGATACAATAACTATGGTTTCACTTTTATCTCTTTTCTCTTTCTATGCTTTCTTCTTTTTATTTTTTTCTCCCTTATTTTTCAAGACAGGGTTTATCTGTGTAGCCCTGGCTGTCTTGGAACTCACTCTGTAGACCAGGCTGGCCTTGATCTGCCTTCATCTGCCTTCAAAGCACGGTGACTAAAGGCATGCAGCCACACCACATGGCTCTATACATTCTATATATTGTAAAACTGAAACCTCATTATAAACGGTTTCAGAAAAATATCACTCAGAATTCCCAACACTACTTCTGTTACTATTTTGTACTTCTACTTCTCATTGACTTTGCTCACTTTCTCTTCCCCAGAGAGGAAATTGTGAAGACTTACTTACTTACTTACTTACTTATTTTGGCTTTTTGAGACAAGACTACTGCTATGTAGTCTACACTGGCCTCTACTTGCAGCAATCTTACTATTTCCAATTTAAAAGTACCGTGATTAAAAACATGCCCCGTCACACTGTGCGCTAAACACCTTTTTTGGTGGCTACGTCAGACCCTGACCCATGGCCTTGTACATGCCAGGAAAACACTCTACCCCAGAACTGCATCTTTAAGGCATCTTATACAATTTCCAAATCAACCTGGGTATTTGTGCACAGGTTGCATTTTATACCAGGTCAGCTGAAAACACAATCCCCATCCTTCTTATCAGTAAACAAAAAGTACAAATGGCACAAGCTCCAGATCCAACTGCAGATAGGACCTTGAGCATAGCAAGTGGTCTGTCTGCATGCCCAGCAGTCCTTCAGACATTAGATCCTAATTCACAGTTAGTGTTCAGATCTCCTGAAAACCAGAGTAGTCCCTAAGACCCAGAGTCTGTTCTTCTCTTTGTTTCTTTTTTGTGGGCGTAGGTGGGAGATCTGTTCTGCTTCTACCTGATGCTGAGATTAAAAGCCAATAACACATACCTGCAGGGTCAGGCTCACTTCTTTTTTTCTTTTTCAGAATAGGTTTCTCTGTGTAGCCCTGGTTGTCCTGGAACTCACTCTGAAGACCAGGCTGACCTTGAACTCACAGAGATCTGATCTGTCTGCCTCTGCCTCCTGAGTACTGGGATTAAAGGCATGCACCACTACTAATCAGCTCAGGCCCAGATTCCTTAGTTTATGAGCCTCTTCTCAGTGCATTTATTTACTCCTACTCTGACAGTCATTCCAATATCTTACTAAATCAGTTATTTTTTTCTGAATTCCCTATCTGGGTTTTAGCAGTAGCTGTAAAGAAGAGGAATGATTAAAACAACTAAAAACTCAGACATACCTGATTTCTAAGAGGCTGGTGTTGTGACAGCCGATCCCTGTGTGTGTGGCTTTCTCGAGTTATTGCAGATGCACTCGAATCTACATGAACTGATCCTACTGGAGTAGGCTAGAAAAATGAAAGTAAAGGTCAGATGGGTAGTATGATGTGTGGTACACACCATTAAACCCAGCACTTGGAGGCAGAGGCCAGCCTGTGAATTTGAGGCCAGCCTGGTCTACAGAGGTCCCCAAAACAGTAAATGAGGAAAGTAAGTTTAATAAAACAGCTCAGCAAAGGGCAGCAGCATAATAATTCTTATAGACTAGGAATCTTCTAAGGGGGTGGGACAGAGGGAGAGAGAGTGGGAGAGGGGAGGGGAAAGGGGGAACATGATCAGGTATTAGGGAGGGGAGAACAGGACTGAAGCCCTGAGGGCCAGCAGAATAAATGGAAACATGCAACCTTTGGAGGTAGGGGACCCTCTAGAAGGTACCAGAGCCCTGGGAGGTGAGAGAGTCTCAGGATTCAAAGGGAGGGACCTTAGATGAAATGCCCAACAGAGGGGAGAGGGACCTTGTAGAGTCCACCTCTCCAGTAGATAGACAGGGCAACAAGTGGAGGGACAGAGTTGCCATTCCACAGTCAAAAATTCTGACCCAGAATTATTCCTGTCTTTAAAAACTGCAAGGACAAAAATAGAGAGAGACTGAGGGAAAGGAGAGCCAGTGACAGGCCCAACTTGGGATCCATCTCAAGGGGAGGCTCTAAGGCCTGACACTATTTCTAATGCTATGGTGTGCTTACAGACAAGAGCCTAGCATGACTGTCCTCTGAGGCCCAATAAGCAGCTGACTGAGAAAAACACAGATACTTGCACTCAACCAATAGACTGAAGTCAGGGACCCCCATGGTTGAATTAGGAAAAGGTTGGAAGAAGCTGAGGAGGAAGGTGACCCCACAGGACGACCAGCAGTCTCAACTAACCCAGACTGCTGAGACCTCTCAGACACTGAGCCATCAACCAGTCAGCATACACTAGCAGGTTCAAGGCCCTCAACACATACACAGCAAAGGACAGCCTAGTCTGGTCTCAGTGAGAGAAGATGTACCTAACCCTTGAGAGACTTGAGGACCCAGAAAATGGGGAGGCCTGAAGGGTAGGTTGGTTTGGGTGGGGTGGGGACATCGTCTTGGAGTCAGGAGGAAGGAGGAATGGGAAGAGGAAGGAGGGGAGGGTGGACATGGAGGGGGATAACAACTGGATTGTAAAAAAGATTTAAAGACAATAGTAATAACAATAACAATAATAATAAAAGAGGTACCCCCACAATTTTAAATCTATTTTTATGTGTACAGGTGTCTGACATGTCTGTGTACCACACGCTTGCAATGCCTGAGGAGGTCAGAAGAGTGTTGGATTCTTTAGAACTGGAGTTACAGACAGTTGCGAGCTGCCAGACAGGGGCTGGGAATTGAACCTAGGTCATCTGGGAGAGCAATCAATGTTCTTAACCACTAAACCGGTCTTTCCAGTTCACACTGCTTTCCTTTCATGCTATCTTGTTTTCCCATGTGTGGTTATCTGCAGAAGGGAAAGTAGTCTGGCTCTCAATAATCCATTTGAGAATAGGCTACCTTAGTAAGAAAAAAATAACCCCCCCCCCAAAAAAAAAACATCTCTATAGCATTATCTGTTAACATAGGCACTGATGCTGTGGTCCTGGTGTGATCCTGATCAAAACATTAAGTCCAAGTTTCCTATGGTGCTGGAAGGGTTCTATTCCAACAGAAGTCAAGTTCTTCTATAACACAGATAGTACTAAGTTGTGAATCATTTAAAAACAAAATGTGTAAAAGACAAGTTTAAGTTCTAGCATCCTCGGATACACATTATACTCTTTGAAGATTCATTTGTATTTGTTGTGTCTAAGTGCTGCCTAAATATGTGTATGAACACCGTGTCTGCATGCCTGGCACACACAGAGTCGACGAAGGCACTGGATCTCCTTGATCTGGAGTTACAGATGGTTATTAGGTGCCGTATGGATTCTGGACACCTCTGTAAAACAGCAAAGATTCAAGCAGAAGGACTGGCAAGTAAAAAGATAGGGTAGTATTTTTTTTTTAAGAATACTTACAATAGGCCTTCCAACCCAATCATAGGCATAGTCAAAGGTATAGCCTTTCTGTTCAAACAGATCCGTGAAGAGGGTCCATAAATACTCATAATCAGGTTTTCAAAGAAGTCTAATCGCCTGACACATCTAAAGGTAGTTTGTCATCTCCTCTGTTAAGAAAGAGACAAAAAGCCATTCCTGTTAACTGAATGTCTCCCCAAAGGTTAAGTAAGCTCTGAGCCACACAGGAGATATCTATACATATTACCTGACAGCAATATTTTCTTTATAGACCAAATAAAAGTAATACCTTCCTTAAGCTGAATAATAATAAAAAAATTTAAATGATCTGGCCAATCAGTATCTATTAGTATTTATAGATACTGTGACATTACCCTCTTCAGTGTCATTCTCCAGTGTCAGTCACACTGGCTGTGTATTATCATTTTAGCATCCTACCTGGAAAGTTCTCACAGAGAGCTTCAATTTCTCTCTCTTAATGTATCAGCCTGTAGAAAGTAAAGAAATAAAACCACCTGGGAAAACATACTAAGTAAATAGGTTTAAGGATGTTTTCAGACACTGGGGTTATAGTCTTTTTTAAGATTTTACTTTCAATTATGTGTATATGTATGTATCTGTATGTGGCATATGTGCCTGAGGAGACAGAAGAGGAGGCAAGTTCCCAGCAGCTGGAGTTATAAGTGGCTGTGAGTTAACTGGTAGGTGCTAGGAAATGAACATGGGTGTTCTACAAGAGCAGTGCATGCTCTAAAGTCAGAGTCATCTCTCCAGCAGCCACAATAGTTATTTTCATTCAAACAGGTAAGATTTGTTAGTGGATCTCATTTTTTAAGCCATGCTGTGTTTAGAGACCTACAAACCTCTCCTGAGCTCTAGAAAGTCTCACTTGCTAATATGTTGAGTAATCTCCGATTAGGTGTACAGATAGGATAAGAAAACAAAAACATAATGCAGCAGTGTTTTAAAAACTGCAGCAGCTTAGAAAACTCCCATAGCCAGTTAGCAGTTCAAAGTGATTCAGCCCTTCTCCCTCTAAGGTCAGTTCCAGTTTCTGGTAAAGATCAGAGTAGATACATATATTATTCAGTTGACATCCAAAGAATATGCTTTCTCAGGTGAAGTCACAACTTTTTGTGAACTTTTCTATAGTTAATAATTTATCTTCTTATTTCAAAGGACAGAAAAACTAGTGTCAAATTCAAAAGACTGGAAAAATAAGAAGTGAGAAGAATCCTTTAAATAATGTTTCCAGGGCTGAGGAGACAGCTTTACCAACAAGAGAAACCAACCTTCTCCAACAAACAAAACTTCTCCAGACAAATGAAAGATACCTGCAGAATAGAGGTTGCTTACAAGTATATTAGTGCCAGTGGGTCAGAGCCATCCAAATACAGCATAAGGACTAAACACAGGAAGCTCCTGGATCTTGGAC
>NW_021618297.1:0-4926 GCF_004785775.1 Grammomys surdaster | reverse complement strand
TCTATAACATTTAGGACATCGAGAGTGAAGTGATCATACCAATAGTATACTACTGTGGACTGCTTGTATTCTACAATCAACACTCCCTGCTACCTCCCCCCCCCCCCCCCTTTGACCTATTCTTAAATGCTTAACTCTGAAATGTTTCAATCTTTGGGAGACCATATACTTCCTGCTTATTACTCTGAGAGTCACGCTTTTCTGGTGTCCTCCATCCCCTGTAACTCCTACAATCGCACCCATGCTGCTAGTGTAGATACCTGATGGACGTCTCTAATTTTGACTCCCTTTCAGGCTAATGTTTGGGTGTGGCTCTCTGCATCTGTTCACATCTGTTCTATCTAAAAGAATAGCAGAATATCATTAAGAAACTATTTATTAGTTTTTCAGTTACTCATGTGTTACACAAAGTATCTAGGCTACTCAGTCTCCAGTCTCTGGCTATAGACACAGTGTAGATCATGGGCTCCCTGTCTTGGCATGAACCTCAAGTTAAACCACACATTTGTTAGCTACTTCCACAAGTTCTGTGCCACCATTACACCAGAATATCTTGCAGGCAAGAAAAATTGTAGATCGAAGGTTTTCTGGGTGGGATGGTATCCATGTTTCTTTTTCTGTAGCCTGAGCAAAGTTTTAACTACAGAGAATTGTTGTAAGAAGTCTTCTAGACAATAAGATAAGACATTAAAAGGATGTTCCAGGTCTATCAATAATAAAGTATGATAAAATGACTTGAGTCTGTGGAATGTCCTTCAGAACCTCAAGTAAATGAACACTTAGTTCTCAGTGAATGCAACTGAAGATGGGGATCCCAGCCCATATTCCTCCAGGTAAGAAACAGAGCAGCTGGAGCCGAGGCTTCAGTTCTCTAACTCCTGGACACACAGACATAGCTGGTAATGGTGAGGTAAGAGGAGGGGCACAGGCCTGAGATGAGCCCAAGACAGGGAGGCAGGGAACCTGGCTTAGCTCACAGATCAGTTTCAGGAGAAGAGTGACCTTTTGGAGAAGACTTGCAAGGCCTGCCTTGGTACTGAAGGCCTGCCCCTATGGTGCTTCTTGATGAGGGAGACACTCCATGTATGTCCAAACAGTTTATTCATGGTGGAAATGTGGATGCATATGACTTATCAGGATAGGCCAGAGATTAAACACTTTTTGTAGGAAGGACTGGCTGGGAAGGCAAGTTTATTGAGTTAGGTCTCAGAGAGGCCAATCTAGATATCTCTAGGCTCTATGGTACATGACCAGTTGTAATGGTCCTTTTAGTGGAATGTCATAGTCATGTGCTCCAGGACAGGAATTGAGTCAGGAGCAGACTAAAACTACCATTCTCAATTATGAGAAATTCCTGGATTTCTTAATCTGCTCAGCCTTACCAGTTTTTCTGGCTGGTGACACAATTCCACTTGCCCCACATTTACCCATCCTGGGAAGCTGTAAGAAAACAGCAGAAGATATTTATGTTCTACATGTTGCAAAACCATGACTATGATTGTCCTAGAAGATGTGGATCCACATCTGTCTTTCTGATTAAACTGGAATTGTTTTCACAAGCTATCTATCAGTCTGAGTATAAGCCTAGAGGAGTGACTGTGTTTTAATGTACATAAGATAGGCGATCATGCTTTTTTTTTTTTTTTTGGCTAGGGCAGACACCTAGCTGATCTGCTCCTATGGAGACACCTTATCCTGAGCCATCCTAGAGGAGCCACTGCACTCAGAGCAGCGAGTAAGAACTCCTTCCCACTCCTTATGCCCCAGAGTTACAACTGGGAGCCAAGGGTTCTCAGGAGCCATCAGCCACCCAAACCCCACCCCTCCAGAATACCACTTCCCTCCCACCCCCCACCCACACCTTATCTTTTTGATTGGGGCAGACACTTAGCTGATCTGCTCCTGTGGAGACACTGTATCCTGAACCGTCCTAAAGGACCACTGCACTCAGAGCAGCAGGATTTCAGGATCCCAGAGGTGACCTGACTCCCAGGAGTTCTTGCACCCAGGAGCTTAGGATCACAAGATCAGAGAGACATATAGACTCTGAGGAGTTCTGACACAAGCAAGATAACTGGAAAGACAGACTCCAGTCAGACACAGTGAGTGCAGGTAATACTAGACTTAACCAGATGGCAAAAGGCAAGCGCAAGAACATAAGCAACAGAAACCAAAGTTACTTGGCATCATCAGAACCCACTTCTCCCATCATAGCAAGCCTTGGACACCCCATCACTCTGGAAAAGCAGGATTCAGATTTAAAATCACTTCTCATGAGGATGATAGAGAATTTTAAGATGGACATAAGTAACTTCCTTAAAGAAGTACAGGAGAATGTAGGTAAACAGGTAGAAACCCTTAAACAGGAAACACAAAAATCCCTTAAAAGAACTGCAAGAAAACCCAATGAAGGAGTTAAACAAAAGCATCCAGGATCTTAAAATGGAAATAGAAACAATAAAGAAATCTCAAAGGGAAACTACCCTGGAGACAGAAAACCTAGGAAGAGATCAGGAGTCATAGATGCAAGCATCACCAACAGAATACAAGAGATAGAAGAGAGAGTCTAATATAAAGAAGATAACATAGAAAATAATGACACATCTGTCAAAGAAAATGCAAAATGCAAAAACTCTGAACCCCAAACATCCAGGAAATCCAGGACACAATGAGAAGAACAAACCTAACGATAATAGGCATAGATGAGAGTGAAGATTCCCAACTTAAAGGGCCAGTAAATATCTTCAACAAAATTATAGAGGAAAACTTCCCTAACCTAAAGAACAAGGTGCCCATAAACATACAAGAAGCCTGCAGAATGCCAAATAGACTAGACCAGAAAAGAAATAACTCCTGTCACATAATAATCAAAACATCAAATGCACAAAATGAAGAAAAATACTAAAAGTAGTAAGGGAAAAAGGTCAAGTAACATATAAAGGCAGACCTATAAGAATTACACCAGACTTCTCACCACAGACTATAAAAGCCAGAAGATCCTGGGCTGACATCATACAGACCATAAGAGAACACAATTGCGAGCCCAGATTACTATACCCAGCAAAACTCTCAATCACTATAGATGGTGAAACCAAGATATTCCATGACAAAACCAAATTTGCACAATATCCTCCCACAAACCCAGCACTTCAAAGGATTATTGATGGAAAACGTCAACACAAGGAGGGAAACTACAACCTAGAAAAAGCAAGGAAGTAATCTTCCAACAACCCCAAAAGAAGATAGCTACACAAACATAATTCTGCCTCTAATAACAAAAGTAACAGGAAGCTACAATCATTTTTCCTTAATATCTCTTAACATCAATGGACTCAATTCTCTGATAAAAAGATGGAGACTATCAGACTGGAGACACAAACAGGACCCAGAATTTTGCTGCATACAGGAAACATACTTCAGTGACAAAGACAGACACAACTTAAGAGTAAAAGGATGGAAAACAATTTTCCAAGCCAATGGTTCCAAGAAACAAGCTGCAGTAGCCATTCTAATATCAAATAAAATCGACTTTCAACCGAAAGTAATAAAAAAAATATAAGGAAGGACACTTCATACTCATCAAAGGAAAAATTTACCACGATGAACTCTCAATTCTGAATGTCGATGCTACAAATGCAAGGGCACCTACATACATAAAAGAAACTTTACTAAAGCTCAAAACATTCATTGCACCTCATCCAATAATAGTGGGGGACTTCAACACCCCACTGTCAGCAATGGACAGATCATGGAAACAGACACTAAAGACAGACACATTGAAATTAACAGAAGTCATGAACCATATGGATTTAACAGATATGTATAGAACATATCATCTTTTTTGTTTTGTTTTTTTCAAGACAGGGTTTCTCTGTGTAGCCTTGGCTGTCCTGGAACTCACTCTGTAGACAAGGCTGGCCTCGAACTCAGAAATCCACCTGCCTCTGCCTCCCAAGTGCTGGGATTAAAGGCATGCACCACCAATGCCAGGCAGAACATATCATCCTAAAGCAAAAGAATATATCTTTTTCTCAGCACCTCATGGTACCTTCTCCAAAATAGACCAAATAATTGGTCACAAAACAGGCCTCTACAAAAAGATTGAAATAATCCCTTGCATCCTATCAGATCACCATGGACTAAGGCTGGTCTTTAATAATGACAAAACCAACGGAAAACCCACATGCATGTGGAAATTGAACAACGCTCTACTCAATGACGATTTGGTCAAGAAAGAAATAAAGAAAGAAATTAAAGACTTTTTAGAATTTAATAAAGATGAGGACACATCATACCAAAACTTGTGGGATGAGATGAAAGCAGTGCTAAGAGGAAAACTCATAGCTCTAAGTGCCTACAAAAAGAAATTGGAGAGAGCATACAGTAGCAGCTTGACAACACACCTAAAAGCTCTAGAACAAAAAGAAGCAAATACACACAAGAGGAGTAGATGTCAGGAAATAATCAAACTCAGGGCTGAAATCAACCAAATAGAAACAGAAAGAACTATACAAAATATCAACAAAACCAGGAGCTGATTCTTTGAGAAAATCAACAAGACAAATTCTTAGCCAGATTAACCAGAGGGCACAGAGACAGTATCCAAATTAATAAAATCAGAACTGAAAAGGGAGACATTTCCTCAGAAACTGAGGAAATTGAAAATATCATCAGATACTACTACAAAGGCCTATATTCAACAAAACTGGAAAATTTGGATGAAATGGACAATTTCCTAGACAGATACCAGGTACCAAAGTTAAACCAGGATCAGATAAACCATCTAAACAGTCCCATAACCCCTAAGGAAATAGCAGCATCATTAAAAGTCTCCCCACCGACTGCAAGATGGTGCAACCACTTTGGAAATCAGTCTGGCGGTTCCTCAGAAAATTGGAGATAGCATTACCTGAGGATCCAGCTATA
>NW_021618296.1:0-1240 GCF_004785775.1 Grammomys surdaster | reverse complement strand
TTTTTTTTTCTTTTTCCTTTTCTGTGTATGTATGTTTTGTCTGCATGTATGTTTATGTACAAGATGCATGTCTGGTACTTGTAGAGGCCAGAAAAGGATGTTGAATCCCCTGGACCTGGGGCAGCAGATGGTTGTAAAACCTGTGTGTACTTGGAGTCACACCTGGATCCTCTAGAAAAGCAGACATTTTTCTAAATTGATGAGAGACATCTCCAGTGTCTTCATATGCAATTTGATGAGGATGATAGCAATTGATTTATAAAATTCCTTGCATCTATTTAAGAAGACAATAATAATTTATTAGAAATGAATGTGTGTGTCTGTGAGAACACACACACGCACATGCACATACACACAGAACAATCATAGAAGTTGTTTGGAAAATGAAGGATAAATGTGGTACTTCTTTTCTTTGAAGCCACCTCTTTTCCTAGCATTGCATACACTGTCTCTTGGAATACTGCGCATATTAATTTTAGTACCATGCCAGTTAAAATTTAATTCATATAGTTGAGAGAGATGCCTTGAGACTACAGATAAAAGAATTGTCTTTTTGTAATTGAAGCTCTCTCATCTGCATTAATTGGTAACACAGTTTCTTTTCTAAATAAACCTATGTAGCAATCACTGTTGATAGGTATACCCAAAATCTACCAAAGCTGTAATTGTGAAACATTACCTTGAAATTTTCACGTTGAAAAAATAATTTTCCCAGGACATGTAGCAGTAAAACAGGCTGTGACACCAGAGGATACACTTGGAAGTCCTAACTAGAAATTACAACTAAGATAAGTAATGGTTTACAATCTGGAACACACTTCAGGAGTGCAGGGTGACTATAGACATGATGTTGAAACTTTGCTTTGGAGATTACATGTAGGAGTATTACATACTTGGGAGGCAGAGACAGGCAGATTTCTGAGTTCAAGGCCAGCCTGGTCTACAGAGTGAGTTCCAGGACAGCCAGAACTACACAGAGAAACCCTGTCTCGAAAAAAAAAAAGAGTATTACACACAACATCAAAAAAATAAACCATTGATAGATAGAATGTGTAGTCAATATTCTGTGGCATTGGATGTTGGAAACATAACAGAATCATTTAAGATTATGTTAGAATTTGATCAGGTAAAAAGTTGCCAACACTATATTAGACTTGAAGAAAGATGGGTTGGTTAAATGAAAATAGATTCCACACCCTTAGATGTTTGAATACTTGTTTCTCAGTTGGTGGAAAGCTTT
>NW_021618295.1:0-5495 GCF_004785775.1 Grammomys surdaster | reverse complement strand
ATATATATATATATATATATATATATATATATGCACACACACATATAAAAGGCCCAACAAAAATGGCTCAGTGGGTAAAGATGCTTGCCACCAAGCCTGGAAATGTGAGTTGGAGTTGGATCCTTGAAACTCACATAATGGAACAAGAGAAACAACTTCTACAAGATGTTTGGTGTTTTTTTTCTTTTTTTTCCAGATAGGGTTTCTCTGTATAGCCCTGGCTGTCCTGGAACTCACTCTGTAGACCAGGCTGGCCTCAAACTCAGAAATCCGCCTGCCTCTGCCTCCCAAGTGCTGGGATTAAAGCGTGCACCACCACTGCCTGGTTTACAAGATGTTTTTTGACTTACACACACACATATACATGTACAATCTTTAATTTCTTTTTTAAGTCTTTCTTCACAGCCCCAACTATCCTGCAACTCACTGTGTAGACCAGGCTGACCTTAAACTCACAGTGATCTGCCTGCCTCTGCCTCCTGAGTGTTGGGATTAAAGGTGTGTGCCATCACGCCTGGCAGAATAAATGTTTTCTTAAGAAAAAAAATTTTTTTTTAATTTTTATTTATTACATGTAAGTAAACTGTAGCTATTTTCACACACCCCACAACAGGGCATCAGATATCATTACAGATGGTTGTGAGCCACCATGTGGTTGCTGGGATTTGAACTCATGACCTCTGGAAGAGCAGTCAGTGCTCTTAACCTCTGAGCCATCTCACCAGCCCAAGAAAAATTTTAATGAACAATGAATGCAATTTTATTATTATTATTATTATTATTATTATTATTTCTTGGCAACTTTAAAAATCCCAAACTGTTAAGGTTTGGTCACTGGTACTCTTTCCTGGACACAGAGTCTCACTGAAGGATTTATTTTCACTAGAGACAGGCTTGCAGGAAGGAAGCTCACCGTGTGCCCGGCAGATCCCCTTTCATGGACAGCAGGTGCTGCTTCCAGCCACACCCATGTGTGTCCCAAAACCAGAGTTAGAAAATGGCTGATTTCCAGCCTGTTCCCCAGAACTCAGAGACTGTCTTCCTGTTTATCTTGGTGAAATGCCTATGCTATACTGGCCTTCTGCATCGTATTCAAACAAAATGGTCACACGGAGAAGCCAGAGGTCCTTAGTCACCATCAGGCATTCTGTTCCTGGAGTAGAAAAGACACTATGCTAGGAACGTTTAATGATTTTTCAGGATTTAGGACAAATTTAACATTTTAAGAAACTGAACTCAGGGTTGGAGAGGTGGCTCAGTGGTGAAGGACACTGGCTGCCTTTCCAGAGGGACTGGGTTCAATCCCTAGCATCCACGGGGCAGCTCACAGCTGTCTGTAACTCCTGCTCCAGAGGATCTGACACACCTACACGTAGTCAAGTCACCAATGTACATAAAACTAAAATAAATTTAAAAGAAAAGAAAAAGAAACTGAACTCAGCCAGGTGGTGGTGGCAGCATGTGATTCCTGTTCTTGGAAGCCGGGTCTTGTGAGTTCAAGGCCAGCCTAGTCTAGAGTTAGTTCCAGGACAGCTAGGGCTACACAGAGAAACTGGTCTCTTAAAACAAACAAAACAAGAAAACCCCAAAACAAATGAAAAAAAAAAAGTCCTTTTTCTTCATGGGCTTCCTGAAGAGCCTAGTACTTTGTGTGACTTTGTGTGTGTGTGTGTGAGTGTGTGTGAGTGTGTGTGTGTGTGTGTAGGCTGAGGAAGTTCAGAGTGTGGCAGGAGGATCCTGAATGAGGCCAGCCTGGGCTACAAAGAGACTTTGCACATGTTATGCCTTCTCTGTCATCTCTGGACTAGGTTTTTTTGTTTTGTTTATTTTATTTTATTTATTTATTTTTTTGACACAGGGTTTCTCTGTGTAGTCCTGGCTGTCCTGGAACTCACTCTGTAGACCAGGCTGGCCTCGAACTCAGAAATCCGCCTACCTCTGCCTCCCAAGTGCTGGGATTAAAGGCGTGTGCCACCGCCGCCAGCTTCTCTGTCATGAAGCTGCACTGCTAAATGTTCTTACTTTATTACTTCGAGCCTCAGTAACTTGGTCTAGGCTGACCCTGACCTTGCCCCGTAGCTCAGGCACACTCTGTAAGCAAGAATTCAACTTTCAATCCTCCTGCCTCAGTCCTCCACTAGCTGAGACAACAGGAACACGCCACCATTCCATCACTGCCCCTTGAAGTTCACTCTCCACCTTCTGCCTCTGCCTCTCCTATCTGAGATTGTTGCTTCCTAAATCAGGGGAGCTCCCACCAAGAACAAAGGGTGGCCACTCAGGTAGCCAATCAACTGTGGCCCAGGTTGTCATGGAGGAGCCGAGAAAGTGGCACTTCCTTTAATTCTTCCGGCTGTTTCCACAGGTTGTTCTTGACTGGGCTGGGCTGCGTCAGGCATTGCCTGAAAAGCAGGGACTCCCGCGGCATTCCTGTCACCTTCTGTTCAATGGACCCTCTAGCACTTCCTACTTCCTAGCTTAACATTTATGTTGACAGCTACCATGGTGATGGTAGCCCAGATTCTTATCTAAGCAACTTAGCCCATGGCATGCTTACCAAGACCTCCCTGGATGAGAATTACTGCCTTAAGTTATCAACCTACAATAACTGCAAAGTCCACAACCGTGGACTTTTGGAAATACTTGAAATGAGTATTTTATATTTGACTTTTTAATGTATACATAATTTATTTTATGTGCACTGGTGTGAAAATGTCAGATGCCCTGGAACTGGAGTTACAGTTGTCAGCTGCCACATGGGTGCTGGGACTTGAACCAGGGTCCTTTGGAAGAACAGTCAGTGCTCTTAACCACTGATCCATCTTTTCCTGACCCCTGTATTTGACTTTCTGTTAACTGTATGCTTGTGATTCTATATGCTTAATTGCAACAAGAAAAGTTAACAGAAGTTTCTGGGCTATTCGTCTTCTGAGACAGGAACTGTTTTAGCTTCGTAAGTTTTCGGATGCATGTAAACCATGACCTATTCTGTTAACTAAAATCTTGTCTGATATCTTTAAGTAGAATTCAATAAAAATAAATTAAAAAAAAACCCACAAAGACATGTAGAGAGGTAAATGGAATGTTAACCTTGTGTGAGAGAAACTGTTGGGACCATCGGCTTAACAGGAAAGGGTACTTGTAGCTGTGACTGACACCTTAAGCCTGAGCCTAGAAGCCCATATGAGCATGGATACAGGGACACAGCTGACTTTAGAAAGGTGTCCTCTGGCCGGGCAGTGGCAGTGCACGCCTTTAATCCCAGCACTTGGGAGGCAGGAGGCAGGCAGATTTCTGAGTTCGAGGCCAGCCTGGTCTACAGAGTGAGTTCCAGGACAGCCAGGACTATACAGAGAAACCCTGTCTTGAAAAACAACAACAACAACAAAAATAAAAAAAAAAAAGAAAGTTGTTATCTGACCTCCAGATGCATTGGGTAGTGTACACGCCCACATATGTACACATACACCCTAAACAAATAGAACTGTAATAAAAACATTAAACTTCTTAGACAATGGGGACAATTTTAATACCTACAAGTAAGTAAATGTAGAAGAATTGTAACCAATACCCGTTTGTTGTCTCCTGCTAAGAACACTTCCTACTCTTTTTTTTTGGGGGGGGTTAAGGGGGAGTTTGAGACAGGGTTTCTCTGTATAGCCCTGGCTGTTCTGGAACTCACTCTGTAGACCAGGCTGGCCTCGAACTCAGAAATCCGCCTGCCTCTGCCTCCCAAGTGCTGGGATTAAAGGTGTGTGCCACCACTGCCCCCCCCCCACTTCCTACTCTTATGAACCGTTTAAAAAAAAAAAAAAGTTCACCTACTCTAGCAAAAAGAGGCCTACGAACTATTTGACTCTACTTACTTGTGGTGGGGGGCGGTTCTTGGGGATCAAAGTTAGGACCCTAGGCATCTAGCAAAAGAGCTAGAGGAGCCACTTGCCCAGTCTGCTTCCTGTGTTTAATGTATGCATTTCAGAAAATATTTTCTTTGGTCCTGGGAAATGAACTCAGGGCTTTGCATACAGCAAGCAAACTATACCCCTGAATTATATATACCCCCAGATCAAAATGGTTATTTTTTTTATTTTGCATTGGGAAGGATCTCACGTAGCCATGGTGGCCTCTGTGTAAGCAAAGTTAACTCCTGTCTCAGTCTCCCAAGAGCTGGCATTACAGATTTGTGCCACCATGTCCAACTTCAAAATTATTCTTAAAGTTTATGTTTGTAAATCATGAACTATCACCCTTACACTTCTGAGTTGCTTTGCTTGGAATTTCATTAAAACGGCAGAGCTAACAATTCCTGTTTCTGTGTTCCCCTGGCATCCAAACAACCATTTTGAACCCTGGGCTGTTTGTCCCAATGGCTACACTCAAGTATATGCCCCCGTGTACATGATGACAAACCTCTGCAATTAGGGGTCCTTCTGTTTTGGTTGTGTTTTGAAGGCAGTGTGACTATATCGAACTAAATAGCCCTGGCTGCCCCCAAACCCGCCATGTAGAGCAGGTTGGTCCTGAACTTGTACAGCCCTTGCTTCCCCCCCACCCCAAGCTCTAATTATAATTGTCATTCTCCTTGCCCCAGGCCCACTCATCACTCTTACTACAAATCACAGGTGGAAGCGACAGTCTCTGGTTTGTTTCTCCAAGTTGTGTGTGTATGTGTGTTTGAGAAAGGGTCTCTGTCTTGGAACTCACTTTGTAGCCCGGGCTGGCCCCAATCTCACAATGATCTTCCTGCCTCTGAGTGCCAGCATTAAAGCCATCTGCCAGCATTAAGGCCACTTGCCACCATGCCAGGCTCTGTAAGGTTCTAAGGTTTCATAAAAAAACAAAAACCACCAACTAGTGTGTTCGTCTCAATTCCCAACACTGAAAACAAACAACATGAAGATAGCTGAGCTGGAAAAGAGGACTAAGGCTAATCACCTTACGACTGCGGCAGCAGAGGTAGGAGAGTCTAAGTCCAAGGACTACCAGGCTGTGTCTCAAGACAACAAAGAAAGCCCGAAATAATCCTCGTAATTCTGCAGATACCACTGGAGATTCTAATGCGAGACTTTAGCTCCGTGAGCAGAGTCAGGGACTATGCTCTTGAGAGCTTCAGGCCTGAATGCGGATCTGGAACCGATCCCTGATTACCTTACTTAACCCAGGAGCTCTCGAACCGGAACCGGGAGAAATCTCAGAGTTTAAGAACCGCAGAAAGCAAAAAGCAAACAAAGCAAAGCTAGAACCGGGTTCGGAGACTGTAAGAGCTGGTCACCGAGCAGGCTGCCCGGGGGGCCTTTGTTGTGCCCTCCGCGGCCTCCGGGGAACAGCAGACCGGGAGCGCGCGGCGGCCGTCCGGGAGCTCCGAGCGGCCCAGCGGCCGTCTTAGCTTCCGTTTCCTCCTCCGCGAGACCGAGGTGGCCGAGGGAACCCCGGAGCGCTGCCCGCAGGCCTGGACAGGCAGGTGGAGCCGCGCGCGCGCAGCCCGGCGACGCGCA
>NW_021618294.1:0-12858 GCF_004785775.1 Grammomys surdaster | reverse complement strand
AGAGCAACAATACCAACCAAACAGAGCTCCCTGGGTCTAAGCAGCTAGCCTGGAAACACACATGAAGGGAACCATATCTCTAGCTGTATTTATGGAGGAGGATGGACTTGTTGGGCAACAGTGGGAGAGGAGGACCTTGGTCCCTTCAAATCTGGATGCCCCAGAGAGGGGAAATTCGAGGGTGGGGAGGAGGGTAGGTGGGGGCACATTCTCATAGAAATAGGAGGAGGGAGGATGGGTTAAGGGGTTTCTGGGGTAGGGAATGGGGAAAAGGGATAATATATAACATGTAGATAAATAAAGTACCCAATAATAAAAACAAACAAACAAACAAACAAATAATGGAACTGGCTATGGCAGTCGAACATTTGACTCTATAGCAGCAATTTAACACTATCCGTACTACAGGGATTCCATTGAAGTATGTATGGATAACTTCTCCATGTGATGGAGGTTTAGGAACTCTCCAGGAAGCACTGAGAGCACATCCTGTTTGCCATCTAGTTTCACACACAGTTCTTTCAGGCCCAGGAACTTGTCCAAGTTAGGGAAGAGCTGATCTGGTAACTGGTTTGTCCCTGAGACCTCAAGAGACTGCAGGGTAGGCAGACATCTGTTATTCTAACAATTTTCCAAAGAGAATTACATATGACCCATCAAATTAAGGGTCAATATGCATTGTTCTATCTAAAATCGCCTGATCAGAACTGACCACTGGACAGTACTTCCTGCAGCTTTATATGAGATACTTGTCAGTTTTTTGTTTTGTTTTGTTTTGTTTTGTTTTTGCTTTATAAGTTGACAAAGATGTTTGTGTCAATGGCTCAGTCCCCAAAGTCTGAGCTATGGTTCTGATCAATAGTGTGTGCTCTCAATCAATCATCAGGGTTTGACATTTATAGGATTTTGTGTGGTTTGTGGGTTGAATCATGAATCAGAATCCAAGATGATAGGCACTTGTTCTGTCAAACAAGCGATGTCTATAGTATTGTCCTACACACTGTTCCTGCCCCTCACCACTACTGACTATTTTATTGTTAAGAAAGGATCCCATGGTATAGCTCAGAGGGGCCTGTGAGGAAACATGCTTTGGTGACTTTGGCACTGAGAGGAGAGCCCCTCAACCAGCCTAATGGTGGCTACAATACTGATCTTCCTCTGTCAACAGATCTCCAGACTGTTGTGAGCACCTGATAACTGCACCTCTCCCTCCTTAGTCCCCGTGGGGTATCATTCAAATGCTAAGCACACAGCTTCATGAGTGCACCCCCTAATGCACACTAATTTTGCCACCTGCCCTTCAGGCTCTTCCAGGATGTGATTTCAAGCATCTCTACATCATGAGACAGGAGACCTTTCCTCCTCCACATTCTTCCTGATGTGATTTTCAGCAGTTTTTAATGACTAATATTGCTGAATTATGAAAGCTTGAGTTAGGATGAGACATTCCTGGGCAAGGTCTGAAGGGAAACATTCAGTTAAATTCAGAAAATAAATGACTTAGGTGTTTCTGATCAAGTCTAGAGCAAATTCTATCTTTGGAAAGTGGAGGTGCCCAATATCTGTGACCCAGGAAACATCCTTATAAGGATGCCACAGCTTCCTACCTATACAGGGAGAAATTTAGCAGGGAGGCAAAGGGTGTTCCCCATGACATCAGCAGCCCCTTCTTTGGACATTCCATTGTATCCCGGAGAGTTCTTGGCATCCCTTGTGATATCACCAGTGTTGTAGTGACAACAAGTGAACTGAGCTCTCTCAGTGTCTACAGCATATGTCCCCAGACATGATTTCCCGACTGAGGAGACTTTTTGGAAGAGCAGATATGGAGGTGACTGAAAATGGAGAGAGGCAGAAAGTAGCCGGACTTTCATCTGAGAGTACTGAAGGACGAAGAAGGTGGTCTTGGGGAATGTGGAGTAAGTCCTGGGAAGGGGATGTTGAGCTTCCTGTCTGGGGTGGCCTGGGATGGCCTTCCCAGCAATTTGGGCACAGAAACTGACTTCACTGGGAAGCAAAAGAATTTCCATGATTATCACAATACTTAAACATCAAGGATTTCAGAACATGACTTTCTCCATCCCTTAAGGCAGGTGATGGCAAGGCCAAAGCAGGTAGTTTCAAATACCAAGTCTTTACTTTGATTGGGTTTTGTGGTTGTTACATGGGGACAAAATGAGACCATCAAGAGTCACAGAGGGTCGAACCTGTGCCAGTATAGGTAACGGAAATCCCTGCACTTCACTTCCGTGGCTTTTTTATTTTTTGAAGCTTCAGTGGGTATCTGACAGTAGTACCAGGGAAAGAATTGTGTTCCTGGACATGGTCTTATGTTCTCAGAACTCCTCTGACCTCCTCTCCCTGACAATACCCACATTAGATTTCTTCATCACCCATTGTGGGTGGCAGGTATTTCTGTCCTTTAACCAAATAACTTTCAGTGTTGATACACTCAGACAATGAACCATATTGCCATCTCTGGGGTGTTTGGTGTTTCAGTAGGGGGAATTGCCACTGTGTTGATCATGGTCTCACTCTGCATGAATTTTAGTCCAAACTACTGGGCCTTGACTAACAGGGTAGGACAAGTGACCATCTCCTATCACTCAAGTTCTTTGGGTTATTTAATTTTCCATCTGACTTGTGAAACCACAAGACTGAGGGATCTAAAGCCAAGTTGCACCTTGTAAAACTATCAATAATAGTGGAGAAGCTATCCCTGTGTTCATCATGAGCACGTGTAGGGAGATAGAGGAAACACCTGGCTGCTTTCATCTCCTGGTCTCTATAGAGTGATGGGAGAGCTGAGATTCACTTAGGAGGCATCTAATGCCTGGACCAGACTGTTTGTGGTGTCACTGGTTTCCAGGCATGCTCTACTTCTCTTAGAACTGAGGGTGTTCTCCCAGGACTCTCTGCATTCTCTTGGGGCAATTTACTTATGTTCTTCTGCCTACAGTGGCTGGCAGACAGTCATCATGCCTGGCAAATGTCTTAAGCAAGAAAGAGGCCAAGAAGGAGGCAAAGAGTCTGACCAAAGAGCTGGAGCTCAGTACCCAGGAGAGAAATGAGCTGAGAGACCACTTGATCTATGTCACAGAGGGATCCATGTACAAGAGGTACTCATTGCTCCAAACACTTTGGTGTTAGTCTGACATCTGCAATGTCACCCTCATCTTATCCTTTTAAGGTTGTGAGTTCTGGCCAGCAGTACCTCCACAGAGTACCTGTGCCCAACTTTATGTCCCTAAATGCTTCTAGAGGAGAGGCTGAACCTGAAGCTTGGTCAGGAGCGAGAAGGGAAACGGACTCTTTTGCTTCCTCCAATTGAAATGTTGAACTTGTGGTCTGAGTAAAGAATTCTGGATGGAGGCAGTGGCTAGTGAATGCGCAGCATGCATTTTTGAAAGTCCTCAACAGATGCAGTGAGTTTGTGGTGATGCTTTGTAATTACCTGGCTCTTAATTGAGGGCTGGAAGGTCCTAGCAGCAGCTGGTCCCACACTGTTCATCTCAGTGCTTGACTAGAAGGCCTGAAGCTTATGCCTGTTCCTCTTTGTCTGTGTGCCTTATACTCTGAGTCAGTAATGCTGAGTGAATTTCTTCTTATTCTGATTGTTCTCTCTCCAATGCTGTATCTCTCTCTTTCTCATTCTCTGATTCTGTTTCCTTTTCCTTTTCCTTGTCTCTGTGCTTGTGTGTGTCCACATGCATATGGATGTGCAGACATATAGTAGGTATATATTTCCTTCCACTCTTTGGGAACTAGGGTTCTGTGTTTTGTCCTGTGGATTTACCTGTATAACAGTTTAAAGGTGAAGTGAGTCCTGAGGTCCGTGAGCTCCGACTGTAAACAGGACTGTTCATTGCCTGTGTGGTGCCATTTGTCTGTACATTTGTAGCTCTTTGGCAGACTAGAAAACTGTGTTGATATCTGGTTTCATCTCCAGAATTATGTGTAATGAATGTCTCTACACTATTAGTTATCCAGGAATTAGAGTCTCTGTTTTGAAAGTAGGAAATATATAATCACAGGTTTCTGGTGGTCAAGGAACTGTGGTCTAGTCTCTTTAGAGGATAAGCTGCTAGACCTCTAGTTCAGCACAGCTGAGTGAACACAGGGAGCCAGGGTACCCTCCATCTGGATGCCAAACTTCTGCTGTCCAGGATAACAAGTTTCCCAAGGTGGAGAAGATGCGAGTATGTAGAAGGAAGAAATTGGCCTTGCAGGATTGGGGTAGGACAGGACCCAGCCTGAGTTCATGTGTTACTAAAAGCCATGTTCATGGAGTTCTGTCTTCCTGGGGCCAGACCCTATTACAGGCCAAATCCACTGTATGAAAAATTGAAGTTAAAGGAGAAGATGGTCACATCATTCCTGAACAAATTAGAGACCGAGAACATTGACTCCTGTGAGAACTTCCAGGAGCACAAGAAGGAGATTAACTTCTATAAGTAAGTACAGGTTATGGAGGCTACCACTTGTGCAATGGCCATTTCTGCATTCCTTTGATTCTGGAATGGAGTGTCTGCAGGTCTGGTCTCTCCCTTCGGTTTCTTAACCATCAGTGTACCTAAGGCCCTTTGGACTCAGGTTTCTTCAATCTGTAAGAGAAAGTTAGCCCTCCCATGGTTATCCAGGCATCCTGAGGAGCCTCTAAGATGACAAAATGAGAGGGTTCTTTGGCAGCACTGGACCTCTGGGGCTCAGGCAGGGTTTTACAGATGTGAGTGTGATGGAACACATGGGTAGAATGCCCTCCCCTTAGTTCTCATGACCTCCACGGACTGTATTCGCACCCTATTAATTGAAGTTGCTGCAATACAATGGGCTGGAATGGATATACCTCTTTCTCTGTGAGAGGCAGATAGATGGAGATACCTCTTTCTTTTGGAGAGACATGGAGCCTTATTGGAGTTTGGGCTGCAGACATGATTAGTTCTTACCTGCATTGGCTGTTTGCTGTTTGTGCAGCTGTCATGGATATACTGAAATGTATTGCTCTAGGTCTTCATGGGAACCTGGATCCTGGTAGGTAACGGCACCTATAAGTAGGAATGGCAGGAGGAGTCTGCAGGATCTTAATATGCAGAGTGTGTTTCCAGAAACCTGCACAATCGGCTCCTGTTGCAGTCCTCTGTTGTAAAGAAGTCATTGGTCCAAGTGAAGCAGGATTACAAGGAAGTGAAGGCTGATTGGTACCTCCTCCAACAGTACTTGACTGAGATGAACCTGACTGTTGAAGATGAACAGGAGAAGACCAGCAACCTCCAGAAACAGCAACATCAGGTAGGGACAAGTATCTTATTCAGACTAACACTGTCTGTTATCATTTGCCATTTGGATCCATCTTTGCATTCATCGACCGTCTTTTAAATCCACACTCCCAACCAGCCACCCACTTCATGGAATATAGTTGTTCATTACTCTGTCTATGCACAAGTATTCTGGAAACTTCACCTCTTGGGAGACACTGAATTATTGGCAAGTGTACCTTGCGACACTGCTTGAAGCTGCAGTCGAGAAAGGGTAACAGATGAATGACATGTCACACTCTTTCATGTCCTCATGATAGGAGGGTTGCTTAGCAGAGCTTTGAGAATGTTCTATGTCTTGTGACAGGAGTTGTGCAGGGGTCATGTGACCTCCCAGGTAGGCATCACTTGCAGGGAGTAAAGCCAAATGCAAATATCAAATGAGTGCTTCTCACTGACAGTGGTCTGGGTGGCATGTGGCCTTCTCCTTTCTCCTGCAGCCCAATGAGGTCTCTTCCCATTGGCCAGGTCTTGGTTTGCACTGATAGAAGTCTGAGTAGCAGCTTGTCAGCCCATGTGTTTGTGAGCTTTGCTTGATATTTTGCCCTGCTAGCAGATTTAGCAGCAAGGGTTTCAGTTAAAAGATCAATGTTGAAGTCTAGTTGAGGTGGTGGGAGGCAGCAGCTGACATCTGATATGCATGTCCCCACCAAGCCTGTGTGTTAATAACTGCCTTCCTCTCCCAGGTCTCAGAAGCTGCAAGAGAGCTGGAATTGGCCAGATCCCAGCAGGAGAGCCTCCTGCAGAATGAGTTGTCACCTTAGGAGCCCCCTGCTGAGCTCCCTCCTCAACATCCACAGACTTCTTTGGATGAATCTCCTTCCTCATAGATGATTTCCACAGTGAGAATGGGCCCAAACTATGTAGGAGTGAGACATCCAGGCTGATTCAGGGTCTTTTTCTCTTTCCTGTGTGACCCCTTGAGAAATAACTGAGGTGACTGCAGTACCAGCAAATGCTCAAGAGGAGAAACTGTCCATAGTCTGTGCTGCTCAATGTGCAGTGTGGGAATGTCACTTCACAATTTTTTCTGTTAGAGTTCCATTGAAATTTTCTTTTGCATGGTTTTGTTTTTTCTTATGTTATTGAGATATTATTACATGTTCTTGTCATTGATTTTGATTTTGCTAATGATTTTTCACAGTTTATATTAACCTTCATATTAAAACTTGTTTTGTAAAATTGATTTCTTATGAATAAAAAGTTGATCTGTAACTCTTGACACTTTTTTCTTAATTTTATTTAACCTTTCTTTTACACTCCATTTTTTACCCCTCTCCATGTTCACCATCTGATGGTTTAACATACTGTCCTGCTCCCCATCTGTCTCCCCGAAAAGGTCCCCAATGTCCCTCCTAAACTCCAACTCCACCAATCCTCCCCATTCTTTGGAGTCCTTTGAGGGTTAGGTGCCCCTTCTCTGACTGAATCCAGACATGGCAGTCTAATTTCTGTATATGTGTTGGGGGCCTCACATCAGCTTGTTTATACCGGCCAACTGGTGGTCTAGGGTCTGAAAGATCTCTGGGGTCCAGCTCATTTGACAATGTTGGTCCTCCTACAAGGTTACCCTACTCCTCAGCTTCTTCCAGCTTTTCACTAAGTCAACTACAGGGGTCAGCAGCTTCTGTTCACTGTTTTAGTGTAAATATCTGTGGCTGAGACTTCTGGGTGCTTGTTTGGTCTTTCAGAGGGCAGTCATGATAGACCCCCTTTTTGTGAGCACTCTACAGCCACAGTAATAGTGTCATTGCTCTGGTCCTCCTCTTCAGCTGGGGCCCCCTTGCGGTTGTTGCTGGACCTTCAGCCAGACTGATGAGCATCTCCAGCTAGAACTCTGTCTGGGCTGCCTGGTTGTGGACTGATGGTTGTCTCCCGATTTCTTCTTGCCTGCACCTGCCTATGTTTCCCCATTCAGAAGATTTCTGTCTAAGGCTCATTTCTAACCACAATCCATTGTAACAGGCAGGGTTTCTTGTCTGCACCTTGCTTCCCACCACTGATTCCAATCTAGCCCTACACAGAACAAGGTTATTTCAGGATTGCTTTTTACAGGGTGCTTTAGATCATTTTTTCCCTCTTTGATTATTTCGTTATTTACATTTCAAATATTATCCCCATTCCAGTTTTCCCACCCACTGCAAAATCCCCATATACTATCTGTCCTTCCCCTGCTTCTTATGAGGGTTTTCCGACCTTCTCACCCACACCATCCTACCCTTCCTGCCACTCCCCTACACTGGGGCATGGAGCCTTCAAAGGACCAAAGGCCAATCGTATTCATATCCCACAAGAGCATCTTCTGCTACATATGTGGCTGGAGTCATGAGTCCTTCCAAAAGTCCCTTTTTGTTGGTGCTTTAGACCCTGCGAGCTGTGTGTGTGTGTGTGGGTGTTCTGGTTGATTAATATTCTTGTTCTTCCTATGGGGTTTAGAACCCCTTCATTTCCTTCAGTCCTGTGTTATACTCTTCATTGTTCAGATGTTCTCAGAGCACACCACTGAGCTTACATATAGCCTCTCTCTTCTCTGCCACCTACTAAGGCACATGAGACACAACTGCCACCCTGCCAATGATCTAGGGGCAGACCATGTCAATAATTTAAATCATTAAATGTCAGTGGAATTCTGGTCTGTACGATTGAAGAGTAGAACAACAAAGCCAAAAACTACAACAACAACAACAACAAAACAGCTAAGTATTATTTTTAAAGGAAAGAGTTATTACCAAAAAATAATTAGCCAATCTTTTATCGAATCTTAAACTAGACCAGGAGATTCCTAAGCTCTGGCCATGTAGTGAAGACTCATCAACATAAAACATATTTTTACAAGTTTACAGAGCAATTTTCTCCAATACTAAAAATTAATCTCTACTGCTTAGTACTACTTAACCTAACATCTTAAAGTTTTGAAACTGCTTTTAAATAATCAACATAATTCAAATTCTCTGAAGAATATTGTTGGAAGATGGATGTGGATGGTATTGAATTTTTATAGATGACTTTGAATTTTATAGTCATTTCAAAGTATTAATTCAGACAATCTCTGACTGCAGGAGGCCACTGCATCTTCTTTGGTCTTCTTAAATATATTTTATTTCAATGCCTTCAAAGTTCACTATAGTGGATGTGCATTCCTTGTTTTATTCTGACTACTAGGTTGTTCTTCAACATACCCAATCCTTATCTTGTATTAATTTTCATAAAATGCTTACTCATTATATAATAACAACCGAGTAATTCTCCATATACCTATCTATTTAAAATGGAGAAATTTCTAGTAATGGTCAAAATCCTTTTGGTACCCACAATTCCAAATCATTTGGGGTTGACTTCATAAGTAATGATTAGGTCAGATACTCACTGAAGTCTACTGAGGGAAAGAAAATGAAGACAAACAGACATCATACACAACTTGTGAAGTAATAATCGATCTTTTTGTCAGTTGCTAGGATATTTTTCTTTTGTTGAAAATGGATTGTTTTCTCATACATCGTATCCTTATTATAGCCTGCCCTACATTCCTACTATCAGTTCCTCCCCACCTCCTCTACCTTCCTTATCTACTCCTTTCTGCCACTTATGAGAAAAGAACAGACTTCAAAGAATGAGCTTCCAAACGTGACAAAATAAGATATAGTAATATGAAGAAAAAGGTATGATACTGAAGTTGAACATACTAACCCAACAGGAGATAAAGGGTTTCTAGATCAGGCACAAGAGTCAGTGACACACTTGTTCAGTGTCCCATAAAAATGTTAAGCTAATAGGGAAAACAAAGATGCAGAAGACCTGGTATAGAACAATGTTGGCCATGTACTTGAGTTTCAGTCTGGATGAGCTCCTATGGCCATTGCTTAGTTAATTCAGAGAGCCTAGTTCCCGAGGTGTCCTTTGTCCTCTTTTATAGTCACTGTGCCTCCTGTTCTACAGGAGTATCTTATGGAGGTGACTGAAGCCTGGAGGGAAACAGTGACAGCCATGGGGAGAGAATCAGTGGTAGGAAAACATCAGGGAAGAAGTTGAGTTAAGTTGTGAGGGCTGATGAAACACTGCCCCAGCAAAAACCCAATAGCGTTAAACTATTTAGATGTCTCTGTGTCATTACTAGCAAAAGTCCAGCAGGATATCAAAAGCCTGAGCAGAAGGAAGTGAAAGAGAAAATCTCTGCAAAATGTCTGGTTGTGTGTCTCTGCATCTGTTCCCATCTGCTACTAGAGGAACACTTCTGATGATGAATAGAGAGGACACTGATATTTGATCAGAACTGAATTTCTTTAGAAAGTATTTGAGTTTCTTTTTTTAAAGATCACCAATGTTTTTGTCTACTCTAGGTCTCTAGGCTACCTAGTCTCTGATTCTTAGTTCCCCAAGTATTGTTAGAAATGGGTTGCATCCAGTAGAATAGGCTATAAGTTAAAACAGTCATTGATTGGCTACTCCCAAAAATTCTGGGTCACCATTGCTGTAGCAGAGACAGATTGCCTAGACAAAACATACTGTAGGTCAAAGATTTTGTTGCTGAGTTGGATGTTTCTCTTTTTATAGCCTGCAGGGTATCATCCCCCCAAAAAACTCTAGAATTTAGGGTAAAACCTCCATGTAGGCACCAGCTAACTTCTCCATGTTCAGTGAATTGTGTGGTTGTTGTCATCAGCTATGGGCCCACTGTTGGTTTGCAGATAGCATCCCTCTGTCTCAGCACCAGCCTGAGGTGTTGCATGATCTCCACGGGAATCTCTTGCCAAAAACTCAAATAAATTCTATTAAGTTCTGCCACTGCATGCTTTTCATGACAAGAAGAGATGACACTTGAGACTCTGTATTCCCCAATACTAAAACTCATCAGGAACACCATCATAATGTAAAGAAAATTTCCACTGTATTAGGTTTACAATCCCCCAAATGGTTCCCCAATCCTAGGTATCTCCACTCCATCTCACCACTTGCATCATCCTCCTCCATCACGTCTCCACCTGTCCCTGCTCAGCAGACAAAATCTACTTAACTTCTTCCAACCAGTAAAAACCACAAGACCTTCTACACCTGTGTTTCTGAACTTTCCTAATGATGTGACCATTTATTTAATATAGTCACTTATGTTGTGGTAACTCCCATCGTTAAAATAGTTTTACTCTAGCCATTGAGCTGATCATGGGGTTCTCAATAGAGGAGTTATAGTGAAGACTGAAGGAGCTGAAAGGGTTTGTGGCACCATGAGGAGAGCAACAATACCAACCAACCACAGCTCCCAGGGTCTAAACCACCAGCCTGGGAGCACTTAGGGGGGGATCCAGGGCTTCAGCTGAATATGTAAAAGTGGAGGGCCCTGCTGGGCATAGGTGGAAGAAGAGAACCTTGACCTCATGAAGGCTGGATGCCCCAGGGGGTGGGAATTTTGAGGGTGGGGAGGTGGGAGTGGGGGGGTGTAGATAGAGGTTACATCCACAGAGAAGAAGGAGGAGGGGCGAGGGGATTGGGGGTTCCGAGGGGGTGGTGGGGGATGGGGTAAGGGGACAACATAGGAAATGTAAATAAATCATCCAATAAAAAAAAACAAAACAAAACAAAAAAAACCCCAAGTACGTTAAAAAAAAAAAAGCTGTAAGATGAAATAAAGCTTTCCCTCTCAAAAAAAAAAAATAGTTTTACTCTTACTTCTTAGCTGTAATTTTGCTACTTTTAGTAATTATAATAGAAATAGCTTTTACACAGTATATCTGATATGCAATCACTGTAAACTAGCCATTCAACCTCAGTGTGGTATGTCTGTAGAAGTAAATATTTGAGGATGTGGTCTATGTCCCCCTGTTTCCAAATAACTGCAGTGTAATGTTATGTCTGTTATGATGATTTCTCTGTAAATATAAAACTGCTCTGAAATAAAATTGTATTTTAAGGACACATTTTTACTAACTCTACCTAAAGGCCCTGATGTCTGTGCCCAGGTCTAATACATAGACAGAGAGATTTTCCTTATAATGTGCGGCCCCTCCTCTTTCTGGTTCCTCTCCCAGTATTGCATTCCTCACATAAGCAGTTTTTCGCTCAGCTCCTGTTGACTCTCCATAGTCATTGGAAAGCCACTGTCTGTCTCTTTAAAACAGACGCAGTGGTTCAGGTTCTGCATCACCGTCTAATCCCTTGGTGGTTCCTGTGACATATTTTCTCCATTGGGACATCTACAACTTCAATTCTATGACAAGCTTCTCACAGTCTAAGCTCTACATTTCATTCAATAGAGCCCTTTGGGGCCAGAGCTGAGCTGCTAGCAGCAGTAGAGCAATGCCAAGAGGCCGACTCTGAATCAGATTGAAGGAAATTGATACCAGGGAGAGATGGGTGTACATGTCCTCAGCCCTTAGCATCAGAGTTCTGCAGCACTAATGGCATCCAGATGCATACCACCGGGGACCAAGTCTCTAAGCAGACTATTCTTTTACCACTAAGCCATTTGGGTTTGGGTTGTTTTTCTCTTGCTTTTGTTTAGTTGGTTCTTCACTAATGGAAAAGCAGACCTTGCTTGCAGGAAAAGCCTGTCCTTGATATTTAACTCACACTCAAGTTAACTTGTACTCACAGCCAAACAGAACTTGATCTTCATTTATTATTCAATAAGACCAATACAAGCAGCCTGGAGTTGGTTTTCAGACACAAACATACAGTACAAGACTCATGAATCTGAGCTATTATAATTCTATTCTTCCTACAAGGGATGCAATGATGGAGCAAGTAGCAGGCAGAAAATCAGTACAGCATCATCCTCTCGTCACCAGGCTTAGAGTCAGCCGTTGCTCAGCTCAGAATGCAGAGGGAGATGGATCTACCTCACAAATATTTACTGAAAGGGGGCCTTTTTACTTTGCAAATTATTGATTTTAAAAGTATCTGGGAGCTAAGAGGAGGAAAGCACATGAAATTCTCATATTGTATGTTCAGAACAAAAGTTCATCATGGAAAGAAGTGAACTACCAGCACCAAACTGAAGCCCCCAGAGGACCAAACAAAAACTCTGAAAACCTGGGAAAAGGAGTGAAAGCTCATGAAAGAATTTTTACAAGGGGTGTGTTTCTGTTTGTCTACCTGTGTGGGTCTGTGTGAGAATCTTTGTGTGTATATCTGTTTGTGTGTTTGTGTATGTCTGTTTGTCTGTGTGTCTGTATATGTGTCTCTGTGTGTCTATGCATATGTCTGTGACCCTACATGTTTCTTGCATATGTGTGTCTATATGTGTGTCTGTGTATGTGTATGTCTGCATATCTGTGTCTCTGTGTGTCTGTGATTCTATGCATCTCTGTGTGTGTGATTCTATGTGTCTGTGTATGTGTATATACCTGTGTGTGTCTGTGAGTGTGTGTGTGTGTGTGTGTGTGTAACTGTGTGTGTATATATCCCATGAATCTTCATGGAAATATAGTGTTTCCATGTATAATAGGTAATTATTAGTGGCAACCCAATCCATACATACATACTACTCTACTTTTTAATAATAAAAGCATGCAATCAATTGTTCTTTTACGTGCTGACTCTGTGCCAGGCT
>NW_021618293.1:5491-6573 GCF_004785775.1 Grammomys surdaster | reverse complement strand
TTTTAATTAATTTTTTATTTATTTTAAATAAAATTGATTTGATTTAAAAAAAATCTAGGCCATCTACACACACACACACCTGACAGGGTGTCATGTACTCCAGGTGCCCTTGAACTTGCTATGTAGCTGAGGATATCCTGGACTGTCTGATCTTCTTTTGCCTGCCTGGGATTGATTGTAAGTGTGCAATACTACCACTACAACCGAGTTCCTGCAGTGCTAGGGATTGATTCCAGGGCCTGGTCTACCCTACGCACTTCACCCACTCAGTTGCATCTCAGACCTCCTTAAACTTTGAGATACAACCTTACTATACAATCCTATACAATCCAAGCTGGTCTGGAAGATGTCCAGGCTGGCCTTGAATTTGTGGTAATACTTGTCTCACCCTGCTGAGTGCTGAGATTAGAGGCTTACACCACCACAGCTGGCCCTAGGTGCCACTAGCAATGCAAATAGATTTGTAGGCAAGAACAGAGAACACATAGGAACACCCTCATGCTACTAAGAACTTGAGAATGTCAGTAGAAAATAGAGAGTAGAATGGGTGGTTCAAAACAAAGCTCTACAAAGAATGTGCATGGCTCTGGTGTTAGAAGCACTCTGCACACTGAGGCTCTGGAATTAATCCCTCTCATCACAGGTAAAGGTGCCATAAAATAGAACAGTCATGGGCAGGGAGATCCAAAGATTCAAGATGCAAAAGATATGTGAAGTCCCACACACCCACAAACTTACTTAGTAGTTTTATTGCAAGGACTCTTGTATTCTGAGAAACCAAACTCATGGCTTACAATTTGGAAATACTCATTAAATCAGTGAGATCCTATATCATATCCATCAGTTCACACCAGGTAACTCGGACACCAAGACAGGATGATGGTGATTGAAGAGCTGCTAGTGAGAATGGTAAGCTGGCAAAGAAACAATTTTGTAAAAACTGGGTTAAAGCTGGGTGTGCACACAACCTACAAGCAGCACTTCTAGTCATGGTCTCTAACCTCAACACTCCAGAGTATATGCACAAGGGGTAAAGTGTAAGGCTATTCTCTGCAGTATAAGGAGAACTACACTCTTGAGGG
>NW_021618293.1:0-5391 GCF_004785775.1 Grammomys surdaster | reverse complement strand
CCTGGGGTGGGGGTGGGATGGAGGGAGAAACAGAGATGTATGTATGCATTTATTAGTAGTAGTTTATTAGATATAGCCCAGTACTTTAAAACACAGCAGGCATAGTAAATATTCTGTTTTTAGAAGTCTTCAGTCTTTAAGACCCGAGTCCTTAATCTTTAACTGGTTTTCTAAATTTTCCACAACATCTTTTAGATAGTCTTCATCTTTAAAAAAAATATACGTATAATTCTCTTTCTACTTGAAGCAATTTATTAGTTGCCAAAGTTGTTCTTTTCGTCTTCACATCAGCGAGAATATCAGTAAGGAGATGCTTTAGTTTATTCCACTGAGATTCAACTTGATGAAATTGCTCTATTAACTCCTGAAATGGGAAGAAAAAGCTTTTATTTCAAGAACCTTATTCCAACACCAACTAGAAATTTAAAATATAATTTAAAAGGAAATTCTGTGATTTAATAACTCCTCATAATAAAAACCCGTATCACACACTGGTAATCTCAATGCTCAGAGACAGAGGCAGGAATATCTCTGAGTTCCAGGCTAGCCATATTTACACAATTAATTCCAAACCAACCAAGGAGTACACAGTGAGATACTGTCTTTAAAAAACAAATGAAACAAAAACAAAAATCTGTAATTAAAGATCACTGGGCTGAAGAGATGACTCAGTGGTTAAAGGTGCTTGCTATCAAATCTAATGACCTGTTTGATCCCCCAAACCTACATGCTTGAAATAATAGACTTCTAATTGTTCTCTGATCTTTAGACATGTGTGCACCACTCTACACACAAAAATAAGTGCAATGAAAAGTTTTGGGCATGTGCTCATGTCTGCAATCCCAGTAGTAAGAAAGCTGAGGCAAGATTGCTATAAGTTTGAGGTCAGACTGGAATATATAGTGAGTTCTACACTAACCTAGACTGCAGTGTAAGACCATATGTCAAGCAAATAAACAAGAAAGCAAACAAGAAGTTTCCACCAGACTTACAGTCTATACAAAATTAACTATAATAAACATCTAAAGATAATTCTGAAATGATTCAGTGCAAGCTCTCACTTCCTAAAGTGTACCTGATCTGTTCCATGTCTTCATATAATCAACAAATATTATTGAATGCCTACCTTGTATCCAGCACTGTTTTATAGCTATTGACCTTAAAACAAAGAACAAAAACTTTCTCATGTAGGTCTTATGAATGAAACTTCATTGTAGTTTAATCTGTGCCTGAGACATATAAAGGCAGGAAAAACCTTGAAATGAAATCTAATAAAAAAAAAAATTGCTTCAGAACGGACCCACAAATGCTCTGTTATGTGGCTGGGAGAAGCTCAGGAAGCTCTCCCTCCATCTCTCCAAGAGGATATACAGGCAGTTAACAGTTGGGAGGGAGACTTTTTTAGGTAGTAGAGTTGCTAGTAAGTTAACTGCCCATGCTCCAGTAATTGCCCTCTCATTTAAATCCTGTTATTCCAATTAAACTCACTGGTTCACCAAACTAGACTCAGGTGGAATCCTTTATTCATTTCTGTCGTTGGTAAGCCTCAGCTAGGTGAGTAGATCATTTATTCACATCACCTGAAGAACTTGAGATATCAGTGGGGTAGATTTTGGGAAATCAGCCAGACCACCAACCATTGACTATGTCTGCCTCCACATTGACTAAAGGATACATGGAGCCACAATTGTCCTGGGGTCACTAGAAATGACATGTAGGTTATATGAGTATATTATATAATCACACTGAGAATAAAAATACACAGTAGCATGCTTTCATCAATCATTAAAAAAAAAAACCTGCCTCACAAAAACTTCCTTTTCTTTTTTTTGTTCTGTAAAATGAAATTACACAGAATACTTAATGAAAACCTTGCTAACACGTGTAATTCTGCTTCAGAACTTGGGAAAGCCTTAATGTTTAAAAAATTTGATTTCTCCCAGCTTCTCAAGAAGCAGAGGAAGAGACTTCCAGTCTGGGCCCAAACATAGAGCAGATCACAGGCAGCAGCTCCATACCCAACTCCAGAAAACCGAAAGAGGGACTCCCAGGAGCTTTAACTCAGGCAGCATCTCAGGTAAAAATGAATCACCCGTGGTGTCTGCTGTTAGAAGTTCTAATCCAGGTGCTGGCCTCCAAACTTATACTACTCAGACCTTTGACGGGCCACTGACAAGAACATCAAACAGCTAGAGATTGACATCACTAATCTGAAGAAATCCCTCGTTTCACTGTCTGAAGAGACCTCCTAAAATCGCAAAGATCCTTATTGGACTTGATTTACTCTATTACAATAGAAGGCTGTGTACAGCTCTTGACTGTGTACAGCCCTTAAAGAAGGTAGCCTTTACATAGACAAGACAAGGCGGGTTAAAGAGAGCATGAAATAGGTAGTGAAGGCCCTAAGAAAAATCAAAGAGAGAAAGAGACAGATGAATGCTAGTACAAGAATTGGTTTTCAGCCTCTCCAAGGTTGTCAACCCTATTTCCTCCCATCTTGGGACCATTATTTGGGTTCTTTTTGCTTTTTCTGCTGGTCCCTGGCCCCCAAATAGGTGGACTAACTCTGTGATACAACAGATAAATAATTTGGTAGCAAAACCTACTCAGATACATTATCATAAGTTAGCTATGGAGGATCACGAGACTTAAGATGAGGTTGTTACTTTATACAGGGTGTTTCCAAAACCCATCTCCACCCAACCTAAAAAGGGAGACTTCTGCCCCTAGACCAAGCAGAGAGGGGCCACCCAGAACCCCCTCTGACAAGTGATCTGAATTGTTGCTTAGGCTGTGAGGCTAAGCACTGCATGGGAATATAAATAAAAGATAAAAATATCTATCTGGGTTCCCTGAGGGACAAGCCTGACTGCATAGGGGTTGATGTCAAAAGTTTCCCCTCTCCAGGAAAAAGACATCGGGATGGGTGTGGCCCTCATGCCTCACTGGACAACGGCAGGGGGACTGGAGCCATTACAAGGTCCCCTTCAAACACTGGAGGTCAGGCCTCTATCCCCGCCTTCGCAAGCTTAGAATTGCCACAGCCCTTCTATACTTAGAGAAGGGAGGAGATGTCGGGGCAGCCCTGCTTACACACTGAAGGCCTAAATTCAGAAATAGGCCTGTCATACATGTCTACTAACACCAAGTCTTGGGTCTCAGTGGAAAAACATTGAAACAGATGGCTATAAGCTATTGTAAACAGGCATCTTTTGTGGCAATTTACAAGCCTGAGTAGTCATAGACCTTGTAAATAGGTAGCCTTGGCAGAGAATACCAGCTTAGATACGGACAATCGAGTCATAGGCAGAGTCATAGTGAATTGTCCCCTGAACCTTCACCCAGCTGATACCCGGTTCTGAAGATATCTGTATACCCCCTGAATACCCACACTCCAGTGTCATTCCCTTCCCCACATCCTGCCTTTTTGTGTTTATAACCCCTGTGTGAATGAATTACAATTTGAGAAAAAATAAATTATAATAAAAAAAATTTGATTTCTTCACTTTTGGCATTTAAAGGATTTTAACAAATCTCTAGAGTTGTCCAATCAAATATTCTTCAAAACTGAGGGTCTCCTAAAGTTTGTAGCTATAACCACTTCCAATATTCCAGAGCTTCTGTGCATGGACCACAAGCAACTGGGTGCTTGTTATAAAATACAATTCCTGAAACTCAATTCAGGCTAAGTTATTCAATCTCTGCAACAGAGCCAGGAATCAACATTGAAATACTCTGCTCCCTGTACAAATTAATTTTAATGGACAAATTAAAAAATGACTGCTTTTAGACCTGTCATGTATGCCTATTTCACAGATTAGTACTGTGAAAAAAAAAGGAAAAAAAAAAGCATGTATTGGACATATAGAGAGTTTAAATACATAAAGGCAATCCTCTATTTGCTAAAATAACAAGTTTTCTTTCTTAACATAGCATCAATATTATTCATCCTTTTATCCAGATTTTTTTTTGGGTGTTTTGTTTGTTTTGTTTTTTTTTTGAGACAGGGTTTTTCTGTATAGTCTTGACTGTCCTGGAACTCACTCTGTAGACCAGGCTGGACACGAACTCAGAAATCTGCCTGCCTCTGCCTCCCAAGTGCTAGGAATAAAGGTCCACGCCACCACTGCTCGGCAATATAGTGGCTGAAAATTTTATAAATTTTCAAATTCCATACATGAAACTCAAAATTACTTGGAAAAAAATATATATATATATATATTGGGAGTTAAAAAGAAATCGTAAGATTTCTGTATGATGGCATAAGCCCATAATCTGGGAGATTTTGAGCTGGAGACCAGCATAGGCTACATAACAAGACTGTCTCTCAAATTCAAGTAAATACTATTTTAGTTTAATGGAATAGGATAATCTTTTCTTTATAATATTTTTTGTAAGAGACATTTTTAAAGTTATTATTTTTTTCATTTGAATTAAGTATTTTTGTTTGCATGTATGTATGTGATCCACATGTATGCCTGGTATCCACAAAAGCAGAGGACATCAGAACCAGAGTCACAGATGGTTGTGAGCCACCAAGTCCATGTGGGTGCTAGGAATGCAACATGAGTCCTCTACAAGAGCAGCAAGTGCTCTTTAACTACTGATCCAGCTCTCTAGCCCCTTATAATAAACAGAATTTTTAAAGCATTATAAATGTCTAGGTAAACACTCACCTGATCACAAAGCAATAGCTGATTCCCTCCATGATACAAAACATCACAAAGCATGTCCACGTCATTATTCAGTTTGGAAAAAAAGAAAAAATGTTCTGCCAACTGATCTTGTATTTGAGAAACATCTTGTTTCAATTTTTCAGCTACTTCTTCCAGGCATCCATGGGTTATAAACAAGTCTTTTTTCTTATTGTCTCCTTCTAAAAGTTGATAAAGCCTAAAATACAAAAAATATTAAAGAGGACTAAAATTAATTAAATTTAATTAAAATTAAAGAGTAGTTTTCAAAAATTATAACCCACCAAATTGGGTCACAGATAGTGACAGTTAGTTAACAACTGAAAAGTAGTAACTTATGTGTTTCTCAAGTTGAGCAATTGAATCCATCTCAGGTATAATATTATTTCAGAGGAGAAATCTCTAAATTTGAATACGTGGTAAAACCCTGTTCATCTTGGCACTCAGGAAACTAAGGTAGATGGATTAGGGACTCAAGGATACATAGCAAATTCAAAGCCAGTAAGACACTATCTCAAAAGATAAATAATTCTTTAAAAGAAATATCTGAATTTCTAGTTTCTCCATCTTCCATATTTTAGATATAAACATCATCTTGATTCTTAACATTAGTTTGCTGCAAAGTAAGTTTCAATGATATGTCCCATGAAAACACTTCTTTTACAGAATATATCTATGATATAGCAGCAGCAACAAT
>NW_021618292.1:0-3763 GCF_004785775.1 Grammomys surdaster | reverse complement strand
CATACACAAGGAAAGGAGTGTACTTGCTCTCCGTGTATTCAGGAGCTGTAAGTCACAGGTAGATAACTGTGCAAGTTTGTTCCCTCTAAACAGTATGGGTAACCACCAAATGAAGCCGCTTCTCTCAGTGATGCAGGCGTTGCTGCGCGAGCGCGGTTTAAAGGTTCCAGAGAAAGTGTTATGTAATTTTCTGCGAGATGTGGATCGAGTAGCTCCCTGGTTTGTTTCCACGGGGTCCTTGTCAAAGGGCTCTTGGGGCAAGCTTGGCGGCGATTTGATTAATGAAAAGGAGAAGGGAAAGTTAAGACCAGGCACATGGCCGCTGTACAAAATGGTTAGAGCCTGTATAGAGGATGCAAAATGCCAAGACAAGGTAAGAGAGGGACAAAGAGCTTCAGCAGAACACCAGGATAGCCTATCAGAAGCAGAAAAGGATAAGAGCGCTAAAAATAAAATAAAGAAAAAAGAAAAGAAAAAAGAAGAAATTAAAAAAGAAGTAGCTACAAAAAAGGAACATAAAAAACAGGAAGAGCCTAAAAGAAAACTATATCCTGTGTTAACTGAGTTTCAAAATCTAAGAGTTAATGATTCCGCCTCTGAGGAGACGTCCTCGGGGGATGAAGAAGATACCGAGGATACCGACACCTCATCCTCTGATAGTGTGTTAGATCTTGAGGAACAGGCAGAGTTAGATAAAGAAGCAGCCCGTTACGAGTCTGAAAGATACGGGCCAGATTCGCCTTATGCACTGGGGTATGCCCCATCTGCCCCACCATTGGAGGAAGTAGTTAGAGTTAAAAAGAAAAAACCAAACGAGAGACAGGAAAGACTGCCGTCCAATTCTCTTATTACAGCTAAGGAAAGTAAAAAGATATGAGTAGCCTTTCCCGTATGGGAAGATGCTAACCAAGCTAGGCAACATTCACAGCTAGATTTAAAACAATTAAAAGTGCTGGCCGAATCAGTACAGACTTATGGAATCAATGCCTCTTTTACTCAGGCATTAATAGAAAGACTTATGGTCAGTGCCATGACACCAGATGACTGGTATAATACTATTAAGGCTTGCCTGACTATGGGACAATATCTAGATTGGAAATCTATTTTTCAAGAACTCTGTGCTTCACAGGCAAGACAAAATTTAGCTCAGGGACATCCACAATGGAACTTTGACATGCTTACAGGGCAGGGACAATGGGCTATCAATCAAACGGCCTACCCTGTAGAGGTATATGAGCAAATTAATAAGGCAGCTGTAAAAGCATGGAAAAGTCTCCCTAACAAAGGACAGGTTTCAGGAAACTTGACAAGAATTATTCAAGGAAACAAGACTCAGACTTTATGTTCTCAGACTTTGTAGCAAGGATGATGGAGGGAATAAGAAGGATTTTTGGAGATCCTGAGACGGTCATGCCTCTCATAGAACAACTAATTTTTGAACAGTGTACTAGAGAATGCAGAAATGCTATTACACCTTGGAAAGGAAAAGGACTAAATGCATGGATGAAGGCTTGTAGAGAAATAGGAGGACCTCTATCTAATGCCGGATTGGCAGCTGCTGTTTTAGCGGCTCAGAGGGCCTCTAATGTTAAATGTTTCAGGTGTGGAAAACTGGGACACATACAAAGACAATGTAGAGCACCTGGCACTACTAGTAACAATCGTCCAAAGGTGCCTGGAATGTGTCCTGGGTGTAGTGGAGGAAAACATTGGGCAGATGAATGTGGATCGGTTGAAGACGACAGAGGACGTGCAATTTCTCCTCTGCCAAAAAAACGGGCAACGGGGCTCACATGTATTTATTTCATTAGATTTGGAAAAACGCCCCACCTTAGAGTTGAAAATTCAAGGAAGGCTTTTCACAGGCCTCCTAGACACAGGAGCAGATACTACAATTATCTCTACCAATTGGTGGCCAAAGAACTGGCCTGTTAATAGCTCTTCACAAACCTTACAAGGTCTTGGATATGAGTCTGCTCCTGATGTTAGTGCAAGAGTATTGCACTGGGAAGATTCCGAAGGCAGACGAGGGACAGTTGTTCCTTATGTCTTGCCACTTCCAGTTAATTTATGGGGAAGAGATATTCTTAAACAATTGGAATTTGGGCTCACCAATGATTATTCTACACAGAGTCAAAAAATGATGAAAGAAATGGGGTGTGTCCCTGGAAAAGGACTGGGGAAGGCCTTACAAGGCAGGACCAGCCCTGTTTCTATTACAGAAAAACAAGACAGAAAAGGGCTGGTTTTTTCCTAGGGGCCATTGAGGGTGCATTGCCTATACCTTGGTTGTCAGAGGAACCTGTATGGGTTCCTCAATGGCCGTTAACCTCTGAAAAACTAACAGCTGCAAAAGCTCTAGTTAAAGAGCAACTAAAACTAAGACATCTGGAGAGTTCTCAGTTGCCATGGAATACGCCTATATTTGTGATTTAAAAAAAATCAGGTAAATGAAGGTTATTCTTAAGGCTTGGTGTCCGTCATATAACTGGCTTGCCATATAATCCTCAGGCACAGGGGATTGTGGAACGTGCCAATGGCACATTGAAAACTTATTTACAAAAACAAAAGGGAGGAATAGGCCCCAACATGGGACCTAAGACATCTATCTCCCTAGCCCTATTTACCTTAAATTTTTTAAATCTGGATTCTGATGGACAATCTGCTGCTGACAGACATGTGGCTCCAAGTCCTCAAAAAGAGTATGTTAAATGGAAAGATGTCTTAACTAACCAATGGAAGGGCCCGGATCCAGTTTTAGTGAGATCCAGGGGAGCTATCTGTGTTTTTCCACAGGATCAAGAAAATCCAATCTGGATACCAAGCAGACTGACCAGAACTGTGAAAGAGGACTCACCAACCCCTGAAGAAAATGCTAAAGATCCTGTTGATAATCTGCCTGCTTGAGAGAGCGATAAGTATACCATTGTGGGCTGTGGTAAGATCATGGCCAGTTCCCATCCCAGTACATTCCCACTCTAAAGTACTGCCAATGTTTACATCATCGAGCTGTCAGCTGGAGGCACCATGTGCCATACCTTTAAACAAAGAGACTGTCAAGTATAATGCATCAAAATTTAGATTAAATGATACCCTGTGTTTCACCATAACAAACAGGGCAGAGACCCCATGCATCGTGCAATGCTAAATTGGGACACTGGATTGATCCCCTTGGAGATTCCCAAATAGGCACTGGTGTCTTGCTCGAGGTACTCAATAACATAGTGGCAAGACAATCTGAGGCCAGTGGAAATACATCAAGCAAAAAACAGTCCCCTGTGAATATCACTACATTATTGCTAAAAAGTAAGGTAACCATACTTGAACGATCATATTGGCAAACCAATAATGCCACTAATGTCAGAGTGTGGTCATGGTGCCCTCCAGATCAGTCATTTCCACCAGTGTTTATGCACTGCCAATCTAAAAGGATGCCTAAGGTAGAAGTATCTCGAGGGTTCACTTTATCGCCGCCTCTAAAAAGGATGGCTATGACAGGAAATAAAACAGGGAATGTAAACGAATGGCCATTTTATCAATGGGTGTTGACAAATTTAGCGGGGGCTGCTACCAGTTTATCCGCCTTTGCAACTCTAGGTGAGTCACAACATGACATTTGGAATGTATCAGCAACCAGAACTAATACTACACCAGTGATATTGAATGATATTAAATATAATAACTTGTTGGCAAATTATTCAGCCAAAAGGGCAGCAGTTTGTGTTTTGGCTCCCTTCTTTTTTATTTTAGCAGAATTTAAAAA
>NW_021618291.1:0-4211 GCF_004785775.1 Grammomys surdaster | reverse complement strand
CTATGAACTCCTGATATACTGTTCTACTCTGAAATAAGGTTCATTCATAGAGGACACATCAGTGTCTTCCTTCTGGACTCTGAATGAGCACATGTGCCATTCATACACACCATTGAACATATATGACCCAGATGTAACATACATGACATAGATTGAACATATACATAGAAATCTACACCATCTTACAGACAAACATACACCAAGCTCACATATACACAAAATCTACACATACACGCACACACACATGCACACATACCCGACACCACATACACTGATGTAGGTGTGTGGGACTCAACTCATCACATAACTGTGACAGTCACTCGGGGAGGTGACATGGCTGCAGTTCTGCAACCAAAGGGAATGTGGTTATGGGATGGAAAACTCCCTTTTGAAACAAAACATACTTTATATAGTATACTACAAGAGAGACTCATATGACCCAGGCTAGACCACATAACCTAGGTAGCCCAGGAGAATCCTGAACTTATTCTCCTGCCACTAGCTCCCAGTGCTGGGTTATAGGCAAACACCAGGACAGACTTCAGTAGTGCTAGGAACGGAACCCAGGGCCTATGGCTTGAAACACGAGCACTCTACCAATGGATCCATGTCCCAGCCATAAGCCTGTGGTATAAGAAGCTCACTGAAGGCCGCTGGTTCTCAGTCTAGAGGTGAGATCAGGATGTCATTAGCAACATAGCAATGGGTCCAACACCCACCACTCCCACCTAGTTCTCCTCTTGGTCTTAGTCTCTGTCTCTCCTTTATCTTTGCACATAGTTCCCAGAGTCACTTGTGATGTATTCTTTATGGAAAGGGGCAGTAACATCACTGCAGTGTTGGAGTCTTCTGGTGAAGGTGACCTAATAGTCCTTGAGGGGATGCTCACATTTGACATGCAAAGCTGTAGGATTTAGAAATCTGACACAGTCTTGCCTGGCCTCAAACTGTGATCCCCCTGCTGCAGCTGCCCAAGTGCTGGCATTGCAGGTGTGTTTCACCATGGCCAGGCTTGGAAAGGTTCCTTACACTGAGAATATTGGCACTGGTGTTCTAGGCTCTGTGTGTGTGTGTGTGTGTGTGTGTGTGTACGCGAGCACACACACACACAATTTCTATTTCAACATCCTGGTACCTAAAATATTATTATATTCCAAGCTAGAGCTAGGTGTTTTGAATAGATCTTTTTGAAAGTTCTTCCCCACGTGCAGCTGAAAACCTTTTCCAAGTCAGGAACCGTGGTGACTTACCTGGCCTTGTTGCCATCACCCTTTCCCCAGGCTGTGGCTGATGCCGACGTGCTGGGGTGTGGAGAGCTTTGGGGAACATTTCTAGAAACTTGGCAGGAATTTGACTTTGGGCCAAGACACAGAAGTAAGCTCAGGCAATCTGATTTTAGGCTAGAACGAAGAAGTAGGCTTCAGGCAAGAATTTGACTTTGGGCAAGGACAGGGAAGTAAGTTCAGATATCTTGGTCATCCTAATAAGCCCTTAGCAGCAGTGATCACAGGATTTTGTTCAGTGTCTTATTTGTTCTTTAACCTTGTACTGACCTTATTATCCGCATGTAATTAAAATGGTATAAAAGCAGACTTTAAAAAAATAAACCTGCTTCAGCCTCAGAACTGGCTGGGGTCATGCTTCAGTGTTGTCTAATTGTCTTTTTCTTTTTAATCCTTGTTTCCCCCCCTCCCCGCCCCCTGAAGCTGGCTTGGCCACTGGAGGCTAAGTCCTCAGAGGCTTCCTCTGGGCCACACCTCAGTGGTGGCTTGAAAGGTGTGGTTCCTACTGATGAGGCTTCAGCCTTTGTAGATGACCATGCTGCACCAGGCCACCCTTCTCACTCTGATTTCCTTCACTGCTATCCACTGGCTCTCCCACTGCTCTGTGGGTTTTTGTTTGTTTTATTGTCTTTTTTGTTGTTGTTGTTAGAATATTATTGATACCTTCCCAGAAGGCAGTCCTCCCTGCCATTTTCCTCTTCATTTTTCTTCTACAGAAAGAGAAAAGGATTTAGTCTAGTACTTTAGAGATGACCGAAGGGCAGTTCTATTCAGGTATCTCAGCCTAGAATCCATGCTTATCTCCCTAACCTTGCTGTGGTAGGAAACAACCACTACCCCCTTTCTCAGTAACTGTATAGCTATCTTCACTAACTGCTGCTTAGCCTCAATCTCCTCAGTACCCTACTTCACTCTGTGTGTGTGTGTGTGTGTATGTGTGTGTGTGTGTGTGCAAGTGAGTATGGAGCCTATCCATTGAGTCACAGACTCCACTGAAATAGCACAACCCATTCCGAGGGCACAGGCTGAGTAGCTGACACACAGTCCTCTCCTCCCCATGCTCTTCACACTCTATGCTCTTCACATTGACCTGATCTGCCAGGGTGTGTTCACACTCCCTGGTATAACACTTTAGGAGTTCACACTTCAGATTCTCAGTCCTTTCAAAAATGAGATATACTTCTACAGTACAAAACCATACTAGAGAATTAGAACAGTTCTGATGTCAGAAGAGAGAGGAAGAAAACAAGCTGAGAGCTGCAACAGTCTCTCAGGCAAGACTTGATCCCCTTTCCCTGCCATGCCTCTTCTCTGTACTGGCTGCTGGGGCAGCATCAGAGTTCCATCCAACCAGAGTTCAGGCTCTGTGGCTTCTTGTGAGATTTTAGGTCAGCCCCAGAGACAATAAAGACCCACCTTGAGGGTATTGCTTCCTCTTCCAGGAGCAAAGATGTTTCCATATTTGGGACCTTTTTTGAGTTTCTCCATAAAGAGTGTAAGTGTGGCCTACCCTTATTAGAGTTAGATGTGATCTTGTTTGAGGAAATATGTCACTGTGGAGGTGGGCTTTGAGGTCTCATATATGCTCAAGCTCTGCCCAGTGTGGGACACAGTCTCCTTCTGCTGCCTGTGGATCAAGATGGAGAACTCTTCAGCACCATGTCTGCCTGCATGCTGTCATGGTTCCTTGCCATGATGATACTGAACCTCAGAACCTGTAAGCCAGCCCCAATTAAAAGTTGTCCTTTATAAGAATTGCCTTGATCCTGGTGCTGGGATGATATGGAAATCTAGTGTAGAAACTTCCTACAATATATGAAGGTGATCCTAATTATTGGAGAATACAAAATCTCAAATGGCTATGTCTTGTCACCACATGAGCTTCCAGTGCCAGGACTGGGAAGTTTGCATTCAACTGAGTTGTGAGGTGCCCCATGGAAATTCACAAACAACCCAGGCTGTTGCGAAGACAATGGGTTGCTCTCTGCCAACTGACAGGAGACCCATTGCTGAGAACAGCATCCATACCCAGATACAGAGGCACCTACATGGAGCCTTCACCCCTGTTCTAGTGTGTTTGGTTTGGGAGGGTAATATGAAGTCTCTGTGCCTTATTTCAGACACTTGTGGCAAAAAACAAGAAGTTTCTATGTAGACAAAGCTGGATTCAAACACAGATCAACCTGCCTCTGCGCTTTGAATGCTGGCATTAAAGACTCTTGCCACCTCTTCCTCTAAGTTCTGTAAGTCAGATCAGTCTCTATTCGCTCTTTATTCTCATGGGTGTCAAGAGAATCCACAACTCCCTCAGTAAAGGTTGGTGTTATAATGAGATTGAGTGGTATGATATGTTATATGGTAGTCAGCTTTCTTTTATGAAAATACTGAGATAGCTAGCTTATAAGGAGAAAAGGCCTACAGACACTTGATTGTGGATTTTTGGCCTGTGCTGAGAGAGAGTATCAAGCACCAAGAACACTGAGTGGAGCCATTTGCTTCTGTGTGGCCGGAGAAACAAAGAAGAGGGGGGACAAAGTTCAGGTGACATTGTGCTTGCCTTGTGTTCACAAAGCCTTTGGTTTCATCTCCAGCCATCTTCTTAAAATTGGTATGGTGATACAGCCCATAATCCCAGTGTTCTAGAAGTAAAGGCAGGAGGGTCAGAAGGTCAGAGGCATCCTTAGCTACAGGGTCAGTGGCATCTTGCCTATCTAAGGATAGAGAATGAGAGAGGACAGAGAAGATAGGCTCAGTCCCATCAAGGGCATGCCCCCAAGAACCCAAAAGCCAGGCATATTCTTAAACGGTTCATTGTCTTGTAACTCAGCCGAGAACTAAACTTGAAATATCTGGAGTTGTGTGAGCATTTCATATGGATTGGTCTTTGTCTGGAAGTTTGATGTTAAATGTGTAAGTATCCAGTCCCTG
>NW_021618290.1:0-6722 GCF_004785775.1 Grammomys surdaster | reverse complement strand
AAGGAGGCTGAGTGGCCAGACCAGCCACAATGAAAAATTCCATGTTCTTCTACCTTAATAAATAAAGTGAAAAGCCATTGAAGAATACACTCTACAATTGGCATCAAGCTTACACACACACACACACACACACACACACACACACACACACACACACACAAACACCAGAGCCATAATAGATACAAACACACATACCTATATACATATAAATTGGGAACAAAAACAAAATCAGAGAGAATAAATGAAAAACATTCTTAAAATACTAGTGACTTCATATCATCATTTTTCAAGTCAAATTCAGTAAGACATAATTGGGGGCTAGAGTATTGTCTACCTTGCCACAAAATAAAACTAGCAGATTCAACCTTGCAATGGTGAAAAGAATACATCCAGAATAGTGAATATACCTGTTTTCCAGTGATCAGGAATCATATAAGAGGCAGATTCTAATAGGATGGCTACCACAGGCTCAGCTTTTACAGAAAAGGACAATGCAGAAAATACAGTGGTGAGGAACAATGTTTTTGTCACTCTTCACATTCTGTCACCAAATATCTACCCTGTTCCCACTCACGTGAATTCTCACCTGCTCTTGCCTTTCTGTTGACACAACAGCCCACAGAATTATCATGCATTCCTTGAGAAGACACTCTGAAGTCTCATCAATACAGCATCTACTTCTAAGACCAGGTGAATGTTCTTCCAGAAGCTGCATGTAGCCCCATTGAAAGAAAGATCTTGAACTTATAAATAAGTAAATAATAAAACTAATGTCATCTCATCTCTGCTACCCAACTGCCTCTCTCTTTCTCTCATACACATACACACACACACACTCACACACACACACACGCACACACACATATCACACACACATATCAATCCGGGGTACAAAAGTAAAACATGAACAACAGAGCTAACAGAACCTTGATGTCCATCCCATTAATGAGAAGTTATTGAGCAAGCCTGTGCTGTTTGCTATAGTGGGTAGTACTTTAATTTACACTAAACTCCCTGCCAGATACACATGCACTCCTCCCTACCAACCCAAATGTTTTAAATCCATGAAAGAAAGACAAATACACGCAGCCTTCTCTTTTAACATGCCATAAACAGCACAATGGTTGGGCATTTCCACATGCCTAGCACTCTCTCCCCTCTGATATTCCTGAATTACTACTCACTAAAACCTATTTTCCACCTTGGACACCAAATACCTAGGCCTGCAGCCTTCATTGGCCGCACACATCCTGGCAGTTTCTGTCTCTCTGTCCTACATTACACAGGTGGGGACCTTCTCCTTCTCAGCAATCATGATTCTCCTCCCTCACATTCCTTGCCCTGGAATTTCAAAGTCCTGCCTCTATCTCCCTGCCCAGCCATTGGCCACTGTCAACTTTATTAATCAATTAGAACAAGTTGGAGGCAGGGACTGTCAGCTTCTCACAGGCAGATCTGCAAGTTCCCATGTAAATTTGGAACCCAATTAACATATTATAAGCAATAAACTAAATCTACAACAACATACTATAACTTAAATGTTTTACTATTAATAAACGTGATATTATGTGAACGTAGATTCAGAGCTTCCTGCTTACTGTCACCTTCTGTTTCCATATTGTCCACCTATAACAAACACTCTTCACTTGGCAGTGAATAACATATATGCAAAAATGGATGAGATAAGTTTGAAACTCAATTGGGACTTTTAACTGACTGTCTTTACCTAACCATGGGGTTTTTCTGAGCTGAGGGTAGATCTTCAAGATTTCTATAAACCCAACTTACCTTATACAACTACAGAAAAATCTAATTTACACAAACAAGTTACACCCCGGTGCCCCAACATTAGTTCTCTCGTATATTCTTTACAAGGTCTGATTTCTCTACTTCTTCCTTTTTAACTTACAAATGAATGATTTCTGTCCATGTTCTATATTAGTGAATATAGGTCTCCAGCTCCTCTCACTCATCTAGGAAACATTCCAAGCTATCCACACACAATCACCTATATATTCTTCCATTTTTTTGTCCATATAGTAGCAACTCACTTTGTGGTACCATTTCTAATTAGGTTATATATTCAGAAAAAAAATAATGCTACAACCTTCTAAAATCTTGAATCTAAATGCAATAATCTTTTTGTTACGCTACAGTTTGAATGCTTATTGGGATTAAGGAAATGCCTAGGTGGGTAGTCATTCTAAGTCTGCTGTGCAAGAAGAATCTCAAACAAAGCTGAAAAGAGACTTGAGGTAGGAGAGCAGGAATGTAGTTAGGTATCAGTGTTCTCTTTTCAGTTGAATGTGCTCTGAAATGTTCTTTCCTATGGGAGATGTGAAAAGCATCTGTTGATCTTATGAAATAAGTGAGTTTATTGGGCTTACATACTTATGTAGTGTGGTTTCTGTAGCTATAATAAACACTATGAACAAAACCAATGTGGCAAGGAAAGATTTTATTTCATCCTACAAAATGGCATCCATGATCTAAAAATGTGAATGCAGGAATTCAAGGTCATGGCTTAAAGAAGAAACAGTAGAGAATGCTGCTTATTAGTTCATACCATGTTGTTCATACTCAGCTTTCTTCTTTTATAGCCTAGACTCTACTGCCCATGTGTGATATCAAACACAGTGGACTATGTCCTCTTTTGACAAATTTTATCCTGGTAATTCCTCAGTTAAGCCTTCCTATTTAATTATCAACTTGATTGTATCAAATTTACAATGAAAACAAACAAGTACAGATCATAGGTGGCAGGTTACTCAAAGGGAGACTCTTTGCTCAGCCTGAAAACTTTCTTTCCCATAATCACATAGATGAATTCCTTTCACTTTTCCTATCACTTCTCAAATTTTGCACTCTAGTACTACCCATGTAAATATAATTTGGGCATTTTTTTTTTATCCAAATGAGTGGCAGTAGTGAATCAATACTCTGGTGAGAGTCCAGTGACCCTACTTTTGCCTCCTTCTTGGAAAGAATGTGAACAGTACATAAATGCTATAGTGATTATCTCTCAAAAGTAAGTATAGCTATCTGATGAATATAGTGGTATCTCGAGGTGTATGGCACCCTGTTCATAGAAGTGAAGAAATTTACAAATATCAAAGTCATGATGGTTCTTCTTCAGAAGCAAAGCTTCAAAATACAGAGAAGACTCCTTGAGAAGAACATCAGGGCCTGTATATGATTGGTTCAAGCTTCCTACTAAAGCCTATGGCTTTCTTTTGCAGGTACACATCATCAGGAGCTCAGTATTGGGGGTACATTTTGAGGGTGGTTTCCTTTGGCTTGATAAACTGGGTCATAAAAGCATTTGTCACTATGAATGTCATTTCTCAGGAGAAAACATTATATATATATATATATATATGTATATATATATATTTGTACATATGTATAGATATACACTTGTATACACACACACACACACACACATATGTATATATATTCCTGTTGCTGTGCTAAAGTTCACTGACAACGGCAACTTAAGGGAGAAAATAGTTATTCTGATTCACAATCAAGGGTATGGTATATAATTCAAGAGAACTCAAGGTATATACTTAAATAAACTGCCCACATTTTACCCACAACCAGAAAACAACAAGCAATGACTACACACCAATGCCTAGTTCCTTTCTTCCAGTTATACAGTTCTGTTCTCAGGTAAGAAATGTCCCTGCCCTCAATGGATAGTATGCCTCCACTCATCTCAATTGATATAATCAAGATAATCTTCCCAGGAGAGTTTATATGTCCATGTCCCAGATGATTCTAGATCATGTCAAATTGACTATACTGGCTATAACACATGTCAATCATGTCAATCATGTATGGGCATAAGATGGCAAATAGGGAACTTTACCTAGTGAATGAATGACTCAGCAGACAGTTTTCTGTCCTATACATGTACCTAATACTCAAGAAAAATTGGTATACTAGGTATGAGATGTAATTCTTAATGTGACTGGCAAATAGAGAATTCCTAAGCTTTGCTGGGGGTCTGTCTTAATGCTTCTATTGCTGTGAAGAGAGAGCATGACCATGACAACTCTTACATCTTATAAAGGACAACATTTAATTGGGCCTGGCTTACAGATTCAGAGGTACAATCCATTATCATCAAGGCAAAAACATGGCAGTGTCCAGGCCAGCATGATGCAAAATGAGCTGAGAGTTCTATATCTTCATCTGAAGGCTGTTTGGAGAAGACTGGCTTCCAGGCAGCTAAGACAAGGGTTTTAAAGCCTACCCAAACAATTTCAAACTTCCTCCAACCATGCCACACCTTCAAATAATGCCATTCCCTGCGCCAGGCATATTTAAACAACTTTTAGTCATTTACAATTTTTAGTCATAAACAACTTTTAGTCTTTTAGTCACAGTCACCAGTTGTTTCAATTAGAGCAGATCAGTGAAGTCATTTAGTCATAAACAACTTTTAGTCTTAGTCGCCAGTTGTTTCAATTAGAGCAGATCAGTGAAGTTGAGTATTTCATATTGATAAGTGAATTGATGAAACAGGGTAAGTAAATAGCTTAAGTCAAATGGAGCTCTCTGTTGATCTCATCTTTATATTGCCTGCCCCCATCTTGATTCTATAGCAAAACTCAACAGGCTGAGGGAAGAAGAAGTATAGTTAAAGAGGGTCAGTACAGCTGCTAGGCTGAAAGAAAACAGAAACCTCATGCTGGGGAAGAGTGTTATGAAACTGGCAAACTAGAAAAAGGGGCAGACTGCACCCACTCCCAGCACCACACACTCCTTTTCGGCTGCATTGGGTGGGCCCCTGGGAAGTGGACCTACAATACTACATGGCCTAAGACAGGGCTCTCACCCTCCTTTCACCCACATCGGAGTCCCTTGACGTTGCCCATCGTCGACAGCCTAAAGCCTTCGACCATCGATGTGACTCGTCTCACATCAGTGTTTTGGGGTTGTGAACTTGTCTAGACCCCCCATAATTAGACATCCAAATTCAAAATTCACATAGTTGGGATTGATCATAAGATGCCTTCTCTAACTAAACAGAGAAGGGGGAGATGCCAGAAGCCAGGACCCTCGCCCTTACCCTCACCCCCTAACTTTCCCCACCTGCACAATGTCCTCTGAAGCTTGGCAACTGCAAGATCCTGCTTAGCAACTGCAGATAGACTCAAAGCAGTGTACCATATCATCTTAAGAATAGCAGGGAGACCATAACTCAAGCAGTGTACCATATTTTCTTTAGAACAGCAGGTAGATCATAATTCAAGGCAGAGTACCTTATAGACCATGACATGTTTCAAGGCACAGGCCAAGAAGATTTTGTACTTTTCCACCACCTTGCCCTTCTTACCCCCTCCCCTTGTAAAACATGCTATAAAAAAGCATTAAAAAAAAAAGAAAAAAAAAAGCACAATTATCTTTTCTCAGAGTAAATCAGCAGGTAAAACATTAAACTGTTCAGGACAAAAATTTCTCCACAATTTAAAGGTACTCTTGTATTGAGTCCTTATGTATCTCCACTTTCTGTATTCTCAATGATTTTTGCTTTGAAGTCCAACTGTATTACTGTCTGCTTTTCTCCATTGCTAACATTGTGATTTTAAAATATCATATTTCTAAATTATTAAATAGGCCTTCAAATGGCTGTTTCTACGTACTTATTTTGAACAATCAGTTTTCTATAATTAGAGCAGGTTAAGAAAATCATTCTTTATACCTCCCTTATAATGTCTCTTTCAATCCACACAATTAGAGGAAAAACCAGTTTACTACGAGTTTAAGTTTTGAATGCCTAGCTCAATCTGCTTCTCTATGACCAACTTCATCTTCACTCTCCTTTGCGAGTTTTTCCTCGGGCTTTTCTTGTTGACTTTTACACTTGTTCTTTCCTCTTCCTGGAAAATTCTTTCTCCCAATATATTTTCAATCAGCTTTCCTAAGATACAGTGTATACACAATATTTTTCCTTAGTTCTATGATTTTAGATTTTTATAGAATAATACAACCACCACCACAATTTTAAAATATTTGTTTCTTATGAATGCTCCCTCATATCTAATCATTGTTGATCTTTTACTATCTCTCTCCTCCTCTATCATCTTGCCCCAGGAAACTATTTATCTATTACTTGTTCTTATGAACTTGTTTATTCTGTTTGTTTTATAAATATGAATCTTCTTTGAAGACCTTATTTTGTCTTGCCATTCAGAACTTAGTTGAATACGTCTTATTTTTCTTTTGAGCTTTTGAATTTGCTTGTGCATGTTGCCCTTTTTCTGTCATGGAGAACTAGGTTTTGCAGAAGACTTGCATCTTAGTCTCTAGCTGGTGAGTAAGTGTTGATGGATTCTAATGTCCACATAATCAGTTACCATGGCAGGAGTGAAATTCCTCCTACACAGAAAGTGGAAGAAATGTACTTGTACTCTCTGGGTTATTGCTATTATATGATAAACACATATAATTTATCATAACTTGAAAGTGTTAAGAGATCAGATGATATAATTGTTATGAACTATGTTATATAAAATATCAAGTTAAAAATATTTAAATTGCTTAATCTGATTGGTTAAGGTTAAGAGCCATTTTCTGGAAATTGTTCCAAAAATTAAAGAACTAAGATTTATCATTCTAATAACTGAAAATTCAGGTTCAATAAATCAATTAAAACAAAAAAAAAAAAGAAAAAGGGGCAGATAGGCTTGGTGAGTAAGTCACATTCAGCAATT
>NW_021618289.1:0-8842 GCF_004785775.1 Grammomys surdaster | reverse complement strand
GTTTCAGCGTTTGCCTTACATCTTGCTTGAGAAAGGCTCTTTGCTGGGACTCTCCGTTTCTGCCTCACATCTCAGCTCAGGAGCACTGAAGCTGCAGTCACACTGCCACACCTGATTTTATGTTTGTTCATAGATCTGAACTCAGGTCCTCACGTGTGTACTCCAAGAACTTTACCCAGCATCAGTTCTCATGCTCCTTTCAGCTCTCGCAACCTGCTCTAGACGGGCTGTAGTTCTGGACACCCGTGGATCTCTTTAAAAACTACATTGGGAACCTGGGCATGTGGTGCAGGCCTGCAAATCCACACACCAGGGAAGGGGAGACAAAGAGATCAAGAGTTCAAGGTCATGCATCATTAGCCTGGGATGTTCGACACTCCATATATGACGCTCCAGTTCAAACCACAAAAGCAAGAAATGACAACAGAAACAACCCCCAACTCCCAAAACAAACACAAACAGGCAGGAGAGGAACCTGGTTTAGGAATTTCATTTATTTCTCCCAAGCCTGCAGTTCTCACTGCGGTCCAGATACTGAGCTTCAGGTTCTTGGGCCTGAGGTTCTCACTGTTCATGAGAGCCTACCCTATACCACATGACTTAAAGTCAGCTGTTCCACGAGGCTTATGCCAACCATTCTTACACAAGTGAGCGATCCCACACCCCAGCCCTCTGGTCATTGCCTCTGCTACCCTGTGTCTGGAGTATGTTCATTCTGTCCCTTGATTTCTATCTGTACTTCCTGTGGAATAGAAGCTGTGTAAGGCAAGGGTTTTTGTTCGTGGTTCCTCGGATGTTTGCCTGTCTCAATTGAGCATGGTTATAGAATACATGTACTTGGGAGAAACAGCAGCATCCAAGCTCAGGCAGCCTCTTATCTTTGCTAAATTCTAATTATGGTCCCTGGCTCATGTGGAAACCAGGGCCTTGAGGATGACGTGAAGGTATGGGTGTGTGGTGCCCAAATCTAGAAGGGCTGCCCAAGTAGGTTTGAGGTGTGTGTTTGTTCCCTTAGCACAATACTGAATGCTTGCTTGTGTATGTCTCTTTGCCAAAGAGGTATTACCAGGTGAATAGAGCCACTTCTGAATGTAAAGAGGTGGGGAATGCTCTTTCACAGAGTCATGAGATTCTGTAAGATCCTTGTATGTGGAAGAACTGAGGCTCCTCATCTGCATGAGCAGGAAACTCTAGAGAAAAGAGTGTGTGTGTGTGTGTATATGTGTGTGCATCTGTGTGTGTGTGTATCTGTGTGTCTGTGTCTATGTGTGTGTGTGTCTGTGTGTGTGTATATGTGTGTGTGTTTGTGTGTGTGTGTATCTGTGTGTGTCTGTGTGTCTATGTGTGTGTGTGTCTGTATGTGTGTCTGTGTGTCTGTGTCTATGTGTGTGTGTCTGTGTGTGTGTCTATATGTGTGTGTGTGTCTGTGTGTATATGTGTGTGTGTCTGTGTGTGTGTATATGTGTGTGTGTCTCTCTGTGTGTGTGTCTATGTGTGTCTGTGTGTGTGTCTGTGTGTCTGTGTCTATGTGTGTGTGTGTATATGTGTGTATGCCTGTGTGTGTATGTGTATCTGTGTGTGTGTGTCTATGTGTGTGTGTGTATGTGTGTCTGTGTGTGTGTCTGTGTGTGTGTATATGTGTGTGTGTCTCTCTGTGTGTGTGTCTATGTGTGTCTGTGTGTGTGTCTGTGTGTCTGTGTCTATGTGTGTGTGTGTGTATATGTGTGTATGCCTGTGTGTGTATGTGTATCTGTGTGTGTGTGTCTATGTGTGTGTGTGTATGTGTGTCTGTATGTGTGTCTGTGTGTCTATGTGTGTGTGTGTCTGTGTGTGTGTCTGTGTCTATGTGTGTGTCTGTGTCTGTGTGTCTCTGTGTGTGTGTCTATGTGTGTCTGTGTGTGTGTCTGTGTCTGTGTGTCTCTGTGTGTGTGTCCATGTATGTGTATTTGTTGTAAGAAATTGGTTTTCGTGGTTATGGTGGCCAACAAGTCCCAAGATCTGTTGGGGTCAATTTCAATCTGAAAGCCAAGGGGAGAACCAATATTTCCTTCTGATTCCAAAGCCTTGGAAGATGAACTGCTAGCTCTGCAGGCCAGCAGGAGGGACCTGTCCCCTCTTCTTTGGCTTCCATGTCCTAGTATGCCCTAGTTGGCTGGATGATACTCACCTACTTTAGGGGGAGCATATGCTTGACTCAGTCTACTGAGTCACAGATTAATTTCATCCAGGGTGTGTCCCTCACAGACACACCTAGAATAATACTTGGCTATCAAATCCAATGTCAGCCAACCTGGCACAAAATTAACCCTCAGCTACTCTTCTCTGCCCTCACTGCTACTTTAAATGTAAAGTAAAGCATTTAGCACACAACTACAGCATTTTATACATAAACCCCGTAATATTTAGAGCACATTTGCCCCATTGTCTGTGTTGGTCCTCCTGCATTCTATGTATAGGTACATGTGTACACATAACTAGATACAGTTTTTCACAAGAAAAAATATGGTACCTGTGTATGCTCCCTCCCCTCGTCCTGTTACTCCTTCTTAAAGTCATACCTTTTCTGGAGACTCCCAGCCCTCTTAATTCTTCATCTCATGCCCAGACCTAGACATCAAAGGGGCTACCTTCCCTCCTAAGATCTCATCCCTTTCTCTCAGGTACCCAGTCAGGTGCTCCACGGTGCCTGTGGGGCCCTCATCCTTCTGGTCAGATTTCCAGGGGTCAATACATGAGAGGCCAGTTACAGGAAATTATCAGGTAGGTGGGGGAGCCTGCTATGAGAGTTTGTTTTCACGTAGCTGATAGTGGGAGGAGCCTGGAGTCCCCCAGGACTGATGGAGGAGGCTTTGCCTGCTCTCCTAGGGAGTAGAGCAGCATCTGCCACTTCCCACTCTGCCATGGGAAGCCCAAGGAAAGAACCTTCCAGGTTTCTTATGTGTGGAGCATCCACTAGGCACCAAGCCTGACCTCTTGTTGGAACTCATAAGATCCAGGGCCAGGGAGGGGCTTAGGCAGAAATGCTTTAATGGAACTGGAGTTTTGAAAGTAGATGTTTTAAATCCAGTCTTCAAAACCAGAGGAAAACAGAGAACAGGAAAGAGAGTGGTTTGCACTCCCTAAATGGTCAAGGAGCATGAAGAGCCGCTACAGGGGAAGGTACAGGGGGACAGAAACACAAGAAAGAGCAGTCCAAGGGGATGAAACAGGACAAGTGAAGACATGGCAGAGTCACATGAGCTGCCTTGCTTGGGCCAGGACCTTCCTGGAGAAGGATGGCTCTTCCCTGGGAAGACCCTGAGGCTGAAGGATGGAAGACTGGAGATGCCCCTCCTGCCTCAAGAGCCCAAAGGTTTCAGTCAGGTGGAGCAAGACACACATGTGTCTTTGTTGTTATTGGACGAGACTCCTGAAAGTAGCCTGGGAACCAGCCCCACCCCCTCCCATTCTCTCTTCTTCCCTTCCTCCTGTCCTCAGTTATTTTCCACAGTACAAGGTCTTTCTGAAACTGGCTGTTACCTACCAGGGAGCAGGATTTGTCTCCCCTTGGTTCCTGCCTATGCCTTGACCCTGACCCTTTATCCTGAGCTGGTCACATAAGCCATACCTGTTACAGTTGGATGAAGGGCACCAGGGCACCATCCCAGAATCCCCTTCTCCTTTCTACTACTCCCAGACCCCCTACACACATCTGTCACTGTTCACCTTGTGTGAGTGTTTATTCCTGTGATTTATTCTTCACCCTCTCCCTTCCCTAACTGCATGAGCCATGAGGACAGAGCCTAGGTCATTCGTGTCTGCAGATCTGGAGGTGAGGGAGGGACTTCCTTTACAAAGGAATGCTCAGAGCATTGTTCTACATGCCAGCATCAGGTCTTGGTACTTCATTTTACCTTTGATTCCATTAGTTCTCACCTAGTCCTAGGGACCATGTCCTGGGATGTGCCCCCACCTCATTTTACACCTGAGGAAACTGAGCTTCATCTTTGGAACTAAGTAGCAATAAGTATTAGGGTGGGACCTGTGTCTCAGTCTGAGTGAATCCAGGCCCCAGATATTCGCTCTGATGCTGATCACAAGGCCATGGGTAGAAGAACATTTGTTATTGATGATCCAGCTAGTCCCTTGGCTGAGGAAAGCCTCTTCTCAGAGATGCCAGGGGAATGTGGCTTGACTCATCTGCTTTCCTGGAAGGGAAGGCCCTGCCTTCTCCACCTGGGGCCCCACAGTAGGGAGGGTGAGCCCTGTGGGAGTCCCTTTCAGAAATACATGTGAGAATCCAGAACTGAGGCAGGGCCAAGTGTCAGCAGAAAATGGAGAAGATCCTCCTGCCCTTTGGGAAAATCACCGGCTGGAGGTTAAGTGGCCTCTTGTGGTGGTTGTTTGCTGAGCAGGACAGCTGCAAGGGCACAGAGTGACAACCAGTGTTCTCTGCATCCCTGTGGTATTCCTGGAGCTGATATGTGCTTGTGAGATATAGAGTCTAAAGTGGTACCTAGTCCATGAAGAAAAGAGTGCATAGGAGGACCAGGCCAGCACAGCCAGTGCTGGACACAGACAGTGCCATCTGGGGACTGGGGATGCCCTTGATGCTTTGTAGCAACTATGAAGACATAGGTGAGAAGCTAATACAGGGTTGTACATGTGAAGTTACTTAGCAGATTCAGAAATTCCTAAAGGTTCTGTGAGGTGAGAAGGCCACATGGATGAAGACAGAATGCACGCAGCATGGCGGAGAGGGAAATTGAGGTTTAATTATCCAAGGCACTGGGAAAGGATGTTTTAGCTAGACAGGGTCTCACTGGATTTTGTCTGAGAGCACCTCACATGTTCAGAGGGGTTGAACAGAGCTGGCTGAGCCTGATATGGTGAACTTACTCCCCTTTATTCACACTTAGGAGGCAGAGGTGGTAGCAGAAGGATTTCTGTGAGTTTGAAGCCAACTTGATCTATATAGCGAGTTCCAGGCTACTCAGAGAGACACTCAGAGAAAGGAAAGAAAGAAAAGAAAAACAAAAGAACAGACGGGTGGGGTGGTAGAAAGAGGCCCACTATGACTTGTTGGCCTGAAATAAGGCAGCAAAGATGAACAAGAGATACTGGTTTCCTATTTGCCGTGATGGACCCCCATTCATGAGCGTATGTATGATGAGGAGACACAGTCTCTAGATCACAGTGTGAGGACAGGTGGTGATCAGTGCTATTGTTTACCCTCTGCTAGATGCTGGGTACTCTCTTTCGGAGATCCATCATGCTATCTTGGCTATCTTGTTAAAATGTCACAAAAGCCTTTTCAGGATGAGGTAATCAAGAGCAGTGACATGTCCAAGAACCCAGGTCCACATGGCCTGAAGGCCTTTCCTGTCACCCACAGCCACAGATTATAGACTGGATCAGGGGGCTGGGGGCTGGCTGGCTATACAGTGCTCAGGCAGGGAAGAGAGGCTGGGAGAGAATCCAGAGGACCCCAGGAGACACTGAGACCTCCAGCTCTTTCTCCAGGAGAGAGGAGGGAATGCCAAACACATGCACAAACTCACTCACTCCCTCTCTCTCTCTCTCTCTCTCTCTCTCTCTCTCTCTCTCTCACACACACACACACACACACACACACACACGTGCACACACACACACAGAGGGAGGGAGGGAGGAAGGGAGGGAAGGAGGGAGGGAGGGAAGGAAGAAAACAACACAGAGAATCTGAGTCCATAAAGTGATAGCCACAGGGGAAGAGAGGTGGAGACATGAGTGACTGATAGGAAGAAGATCTAAACAAAAATAAAGCAGGGCCCTCTGGGCAGTTGCTCACCCCTACCTGAAATTCTGCCAAGAACACTGTGGCAGGCCCCACACCTTAGGAACCACAAAGTATTCCAAAAGCCTGCCTATCTTTTAGTTGTTAGGAGCTGCAAAGGACCCTGCACATGGAGACGGCAGATCAGATGTCAGCCCTGCCCTGGCCTCTAGGACTGTGAGTGAAGTCTCTATGTTGTGATGCTGACTTTGGAGCATGTGTGTGTGTGTGTGTGTGTGTGTGTGTGTGTGTGTGTGTGTGTAGCATTTCCATGGAAACTAGCATTTGGCATTCTAGCCTGGAACACCTGGGCTGCCATCTTCTTGAATTGTAGCCTTAGAAGGAATGTGGCCTCCTCCCGTGGTGCCTGTCTCCATCTCCTCACTTTCAGCTTGGCAAGCAGAAGCACCAGGAAAGGAGTGGTGGGCTATTTATTTGCCTATCAGTTTCCATCCTTGGATGGATGTTCCAGGACACCAGCTTGTATGTTGCATGTTCGCAGCAAAGAAGTGCCTGATTCACATCTCAGGAATGAGAGAATGTGGGAAGGACCCTTGGGGGCAAGCATTGGGGCTTTCTCAAGACCTGGCACTGCTATAGGCAAGGGCTGGCCCCAGAGGAAGGAAATGGCACCTGGCACCACCTGCCTACTGAGCTGTGTTCTATCCAGTCCCTAGGTGGAGGAGCAGCTGAATTACAGAAAAGAGGCAGACAGAAACTGGCCTTGACTCATGGCTACCTGTCATCAGACTATGACCCTGAGCATGGAAGTCAGAGTCCTAAAGACCCTGTGGTCTCCAGTGAGGACGATGGCACTACTGGGATAGGGATGAGTATCAAGTAGCTCTGGTGTGGGAGGAGCAGGGGAGGGCTCCTGGCTGACCATCCTAGCCACTTCAGGAAGGGCCTGTGTAGCTCAGAGGGTCAAGGGATCAAGAATAGCTGTGGTTTTCATTGAAGGCATGCTCCTTCATCCCTCTCTGCTCCTTCTCAGAATGGCCGGGCCAGGTCACTGTGGTTGATATGGAGATGCCATTGCCTGCCAAAAGCTGCAAAGAAGTTGGTCAAAGGAGAGCAGTAGAGAGGGAAATCCTAGGGGATTGCAGAGTCCATATCAAGGATTATCTGGCAAGAACCCCAGGGCAGCCATTCCACAGTTGTACCATGGCTTCCTCTCCTGAGCATCTAGCCTGGCCCCATTGACAACCCCCGCCGCCTGATCCCAGTTCAGTCCAGAACCAGCTCTGGGATGATTCTTTGTGCAACTGTTTGGCTCCTTCTGTGGTGAATCTTGGAGGACAGACTAACCAAGGTAGAGGGGTCCCTGTAAGGCCCAGTCTTAGAGGAAGAGGGTCCATAGCAACTGATTGCAGTCAGGGTAACAGATACAGGTATATTTGTAGAAGCAGGAGCCACTGAGCTACCTGTGGCAGCCTGAAAGCCTCTGGTAGAGCTAGGGTAGAGCCAACTCCTGAAAGGGAGGTTGTCGCCCAGTCTGAGGCAGGAGCAATCATTCATTTTCTCTGCCTAAAGCTACGTCTACCAGGACACTGAGAACAGGGAAGGGATGGGATGGGGACAGGGATCTGCACATGAGAGTGCATGGCCTTTTCTAAAGGAAGAAGATGGTCTCATTAGAGCTGGGCTTGGGCTTCTGGAAGTTGGGGGTGGGGGGAGAGTGGGCATCCACAGAACTACTAGGAAGCTTGGTAACTGATGGGTAAGCAGGCAGTTGTGGGTGAACAGGCCTATGGTCAGCTACCGTCACCCCTGCCTTCACTTCCCATAAGTCAGACAGCCATAGTGCTCTGACCTGGCTCTGGAGGAAAAGCATTGGCTTTGGTGGAGCTGTTGTAGAAAGGCACAGAAATACTCAGGATCAATTGCTCTGTCCACTGGGCTCAGGTGTGTTTGAGATCATGGCCTTGGAGCCAGAGAAAACTTGGTTCCTCTAAAGATCCTTTGGGAGAAAGGCCTGGTCCAAATAGAAACAGTAATGGACTTTTATGATCCAGAGAGTGTGTCTTCTTTATTGTCTGGTTACCCCTGGTCCTCATAACCTCTTACTGAAGCTGTTCCAGGGCAGACAAGCAAAGCCTGGAGTCAGCCAAGCCAGGGAAGCCACAAGCAACTCCCTCTGGAGCTGAGCTGCAGCACAGGCACCTGTAGACTGCAGACAGTGCCGAAGTCTCAAGGCCACTGCTTTGTATTGGCTGGTGGGGGACAACTGGGGAGCTACCTCAAATACATCCTTTGCTGTTCCCAGCAAGGACCAAAGTAAGGCAGGTTTGACCATTGGGAAGTCTCTGATGACTCCCACCTCGACCCAGTGAGAGCCCAGAGAAGTCTTGCCAGGTCCTCTGCTCCCCACAATTCTTAAAGCTGATTCCGGCCTGAGAATGCATGGGCTTTCCAGATAGGGCTGGCATTTGGGAGGTAGACTACTGGCTGTGCTCATTTTGGAAAAGACGATAGGCGCCCTCCTTGCCCTGTGGATCCAAGGCGTGGCACCCAACGACAGGGCCCCTGCCGCGGTCACCGGGGGCTTCCCTGCCTGTCCTCTCTGGAGAGCCTAAGAGGAAATGACAGCGCGGGAGCCAGGGCGGGTGAGGAGGGAGGGGCGGCGCCCACAGTAACACGGCCTGTCACAGTGGAGGCGGCAGCGCAGACCCTCCCAGTGGCTGCTGGAGCTGGGGATTCCCCAGCCACAGCAGATCCCAAGCCCCGGCAGCTACGCGCTGCACCGCCGGGCTGCTCCATGACCCCTGCTGCCCCAGCATCCCAGACCAGCTGGTGGCCAGGCTGTGCTCGCCTCAGACAGACAGTGGGGTCCCCGGGTTTAGCAACAGGAAACTCTGGGGAGAGAATGGAAAGAAGTGGGTGGTCCGGCCCCTGCGACTTCCCCTGACATCACTGCCCAAATAAGGAGCTTCCCAGCGGCCGCGGGGCGGCCCAGAGCCGCGCCCGCCCCGCGCCCACCCCGCGCCGCGTGGGCCGCCAAGCGAGCGCCCAGGGCACCGCCGGGCGGAGCCGAGCCGGGCGGAGCCG
>NW_021618288.1:0-11459 GCF_004785775.1 Grammomys surdaster | reverse complement strand
TGTGGAAAGTTGGTGCAATGTAAACTTCCTGGTAACCCTTTTGAGTATTCTCAGTAATGGAGTAAACATAGTCTTAACTGGAGGCCAGACAAGGCTTCCAGAGATGGTACTGGGGTGCATTCATTTGAGCTGTTGGCCAAGGAGGTCCTGTGGAGATCCCTAAACAACCCAAGCTGATGCTAGGACAGAGGATCACTCTCTGAAAACTGGCAGGGGGACCCCACTGGCAAGAACAACATCCTCATAGGTCATTGAATATAGAAAGGTTGAGCTAGTACCCGCATGGAGCTTTCACCACTATGAACTAGTCTCTTTGACATAAGAAGGTACTCTCAAGGCTACAGAAACCTAGACTCTAACCCAGACACAAAATCCTCCACCTACAATCTGTCCTACCTGTAAGATGTGCTGGGGCAATGGTGGCTCAGAACTTGTGGGAGGGACCTATGTTTGGTTTAATTTGATGCCTTCTCCACAAGAGGGAGCCCATGCCCTACCATGGCTTGATGGCCAGGAACCTGGCAACTGGATACTACAGACCTGGAGTAGAACCAAACAAAACAGGCAGAAAAATGAGCCTTATTCATAGTGCCTTGTCCAGTCTACAACAGAGGCTCCCATCTGGCAAGAGATGAGAGCAGGTGCAGAGACCCACAGCCAGTCATTATGTGAAGAGATAGTCTAAACTGGAAAACACCATTCAAATACTGCTTTGTCCACACTATGCTGCCATATGAACCATACCTCCTGGGCTTGTGCAGACAATGTGAGTGTCGTTTCGATTGTGAGTTTTATGCTACTCCATTCCATTGTTTCTTTTCTACATATGCACAGCTCCAGATTCAGGGTTTTATCAAGGCCAGGTATTTGCTCTATATTCTAGATAACAAATTTTATGTTTGATAGATTGTTTCCAATTCTGAAATTTAAGATAAATGGACTCAAGGATAAGCTCACATGACCATCTTAAAAGATCCAGAAAAGGATTTTGATAAAATCCAACATGCTTTCATGCTAACAGTTCTACAGCAAATCACTGAAGGAAACATACCACAATAGTATGTAGGTTTCTATGACAAACCCACAGGCAGCATCAGATTCAGTGAAGAAAGACTTGAAGCAATCCCAGTCAAATCTGAAAAGAATCAGTGCTGTCCAGAATCCCCCGTCATTTTCAATATTGTACCTGATGCTTTAGCTGGCACAATAAATGCATAAAGGCAAAGTCAAGGGTTACAAATAGGAAAAGAAAAAAAAAAAACAAATTATCCCTATTTGTCAATGATATGATATTATACCTAAGAGTTTTCAAAAATTCTACCATAATACTTACAAAAATGATCAACAATTTCAACAAATGGCAGGTCAGAATCAAGTTGCAAATCTCAACGGTTTTCTACACATCATCAACTAACATGCATAAAAAGAGATCATAGAGGTACTACCATCCAGAATAGGCTCAAAGAAAACAGAACAACTGTGCAGAAGCTTTTACATTTCATATTGTCTTGTGCACCAAATCTTGTTTTTGCTCCAAGCTATTCAGGTATTGTTCAAAATGCCTTTGTCTGTGATTATAGTTTGAGATTCTTTCCTTATTTTTTTCATCTGGCAGTCTGCAAAGAATTTTAGATATTCTGTTGTTGGTTTGTTTGTTTTAAAAAAGAAGGACTGATTTGTATACTTATATATTTTTATTTGCTATCAAAATATTTTATGCAAAAATATGTTTATTAAATAAAATATATTAGGGTTTTACTCTTTGTTATTGTCCTCTAAGGTTATTTACTATTATTATTTAAGTTTTTAAATATTTTATTTTATTATTTTCTCATATGAATAAATATAGTGTTGAAAAGGGAGGCTGGTACCCAGAGAGTAATTTGGGAACACTTTGAAAACTTATGTTACAACTGAAAAAAATCAAGAAAAAAGCAGGCTAATTTCAAGACACATGTGAAATTACAAATTAATTCAGGAAGTGCAAGCAACTTTCCTGGAGGTGGCCCACCATTTTTTGCATGGCCTATGAAGGGTGAGTTCTGACAGGCAAATTTCCAAGATATTTCATCTCAGAATTACTTCTTGCAGCTGATTTGTCTTTTCCTGTCATTATTACATACTCTATTCCTGGGCATTAGCTCACCCTCTTGGGCAGGTGTTCTGCAAATCAACAAAGATGTATCATCATGTAGTAATACTGTATAGACAAATTATGATTTCATAATTTTTGATAATTATTTTATAGAATTCCTGATTTGATTCAAATAAATTTAGGAAGAATGTTTTTTTTTTTTTTTTTTTTTTTATAAATAATTTATTTATTTTTGAACATGAAATGCTTTTTTATAGCATGTTTCACAAGGGGAGGGGGTAAGAGGGGCCAGATGGTGGAAAAGTACAAAATCTTCTTGGCCTGTGCCTTGAAACATGTCATGGTCTATACGGTACACTGCCTTGAATTATGATCTACCTGCTGTTCTTCAGAAGATATGGTACACTGCTTGAGTTATGGTCTCCCTGCTATTCTTAAGATGATATGGTACACTGCTTTGAGTCTATCTGCAGTTGCTAAGCAGGATCTTGCAGTTGCCAAGCTTCAGAGGACATTGTGCAGGTGGGGAAAGGTAGGGGGTGAGGGTAAGGGCGAGGGTCCTGGCTTCTGGCATCTCCCCCTTCTCTGTTTAGTTAGAGAAGGCATCTTATGATCAATCGCAACTATGTGAATTTTGAATTTGGATGTCTAATTATGGGGGGTCTTAGACAAGTTCACAACCCCAAAACACTGATGTGAGACGAGTCACATCGATGGTCGAAGGTTTTAGGCTGTCGACGATGGGCAACGTCAAGGGACTCCGATGTGGGTGAAAGGAGGGTGAGGGCCCTGTCTTAGGCCATGTAGGCTGCACCCACTCCCAGCACCACGCACTCCTTTTCGGTTGCATTGGGTGGGCCCCTGGGAAGTGGACCTACAATAATCCCGTCATTGGGCTAACTCACAGCCATCCTAGTCCCTTGTAAATGTTCAATTTACCAACCATTTGTCAGTTTGGGGTGTAATATTGTCATAAAGGAAGGCTCCCCAATGTTAGCGGCCATATCAAGGGCGGCCTTGGTTTAGGAAAAAGCCAATTTTTGTTGTGGTGATCAAGAGGCCAAGCTCTCTATCGAGAGAAACGGGGGCAAAGCCAGGCATACCAGGAACCCTTCTGGAGGGCATGGAAGTCTAGCGGTCGACCGTAGGGGGGAGGCAGGGGAGCTGGCAGCTGTGTCAGTCTCCTGCAGAGTCACTTCTGGATCCTCTTCAATTTTCGGCTGATGGTAATGAACTTCAACCGTCTTCTTGATGGCAGCATCAACCTGGTTCCGTGGATGACAGGTCGCGGGTTTTGATCTCTGTCTCGCTTAATCTTGATGTCCTGCGCACATCCTCTCAATGAGGGTCCGTCCAGAGGGGTCCGTGCCTCGAGCCCCACGTCTGGGTGCCACTTGACCCGACTGGCAGGCCCTAGTTATTCGTGGGGGCGAGGAGGACTGCAACCTGCTATTCTTCAGAAGATATGGTACACTGCTTGAGTTATGGTCTCCTTGCTATTCTTCAGATGATATGGTACACTGCTTTGAGTCTATCTGCTGTTTCCAAGCAGGATCTTGCAGTTGCCAAGCTTCAGGGAACCTTGTGCAGCTGGGAAAAGGTAGGGGGTGAGGGTAAGGGCGAGGATCCTGACTTCTGGCCCATCTGGATTAGAACTTCTAATGGCAGGCATCACGGGTGATTCATTTTTGCCTGGAAAGAAAAAAGAAGGGGATTCTCAGGGAGATTTCTCTTCCCTGGATGTAAATTATTATTCATCGTATTTATGGTTGGGCCTGGCTTTGTGAGTGTATCTATTTTTTTTCATTAATATTTATGGTAGCCGGTTAGCTGTGCCTTCTGTGGTATTGGACAGGCATATCAGTCCTCAGATCCATAAGGGAACTGGGTCTGGGGCATTCCCTTTACGGGTATGAGGGTCCTTCCCCATATCTGTGGCAAAGTTTTGTTGGTCTTGGTGGTGCCCGAGGTCACCAACATGGTCAGCAAGAGATTTGCCATGAGCTTTCAGCTTAAGAGAGAGAAAAGTGAACAAGGCATGATGGAGAGTATTTCAGGGGGGCTCCTTCTGAGGGGGTACCGTTCCCCCTCTTTTACTTTTAAAGCCAATTTTTCAGAGTTCTTGTAAAATCAGGGCTGAAGCGCCAACAGTTGCTCCTTCTACACTCAGAGAGTCATGAAGACCTTATTTAAGGATATATAAATCTATATTTATAATCTTTTGTCAAAGGACTTTTATAGCACCACTGACAATTAATCAGACTATATGATATATCGATTGGAAATAGCTTTTTCTACTTTTTGTGAGATTACCTCTCTTCTGTCAATTAACTGTTGAGGAAGTTAGGGTTTACCTCTCTCTTGAGAATATTGATCAGAGATTTAAGTTCTTTTGTGGAGAGCTTAAAATAGGATCTTAGCCAATTTGCAACTCCTAGAAACTTTTGAAATTAATTTAAGATAAGTAAACTCCCTTTTTTAAAAAAATCCTTTATCTGTGTGGGTTTTTTATTGGGTATTATACGTATTTACCTTTCAATGTTATCTCCTTTCTCATTCTCCCCCAAGATCCTTTATCCCATACCCACTCCTCCTAATTTTTGTGATGGTGTGCTCCAAACATCCTCCCAGTCCCATCTCCCTGCTCTCGAATTCCCACACAGTAGGGAATCCAAACTTTCGGGGACCTTGGCCCTCCACTTTCACTGAAGTCTAACAAGGACACCCTCAATTCCCTATACAGGTGTGTGAGTCCCTCCCTTTGTGTTCTCTGGTTTAGACTTTGGGAGTTCTGGTTGAAACTTTTGATACTCCTTCTAGAAAGGACCAACGAATTCATACTTTGGTCTTCCTTCTTCTATGTGAGTTTTATGTGGTCTGTATGTAGGTAGGAAGAATGTTTTAAGAGATGTTTTTAGTTGTTTTTGCCAGAAAGATATAATAAAGTTAGAATCAAGAATAAAATGTGCCCACCCCTCATAAAATAGTACGTGAAGGCTGAATGATGAGGCATACAGTGAGCTTTCGCAATTACACCAAAAAGAGAAATATGCTTGGGACAAATTTGTGATCAAGGAAAAAACATTCATTTTATGTCAGATCCAAGGATGAAGACATGGGTGAGCACTATGATAAAGCAAAGCCAGGTGAAACTGTTGCTTTGAACTTATGATGAGCTTACAGAATGAGACGCTGCTTTGTATTTATTACCAACCTCCTTCTTTTGTGTAACATTTTATCTATGATGTAATTTTTAAAAGAACTTTTGTCTAATGAGGTATAAAAAAGCCAGAGGAAAAAATAAAGTGTGAAATCTGGGGCTCTGCCCAATATCTATCTATCTATCTATCTATCTATCTATCTATCATCTATCTACATATCTATCTACCAATCATATATACAAATCTATGTTTGTCCATACATCCATGTGTGTGTGTGTGTGTATATATATATATATATATATATATATATATATATATGTATAGGTGTATGTTCATGTATGTAAGTATGAATGAAAATTGTAGATTTAATGAGTCTGCATGAAAACTGTAGATTTGATCAGACAGGTAGTCCATAATATGTATGTATGAGTGTATGTGTGTTTGTGCAAATTGCCTGTGTAAAAGAATTTATTTTCCTTTCTTCTCCCTTTGGATTATAAAGAGTTGATGAGTTCTAAGCCTCTTGCTTGGCCAGAAAGAGGTCCTTGAGCTACAGGGTGAGAAACCAGCATTTATTAAAGCATAAATAGTAATAGAGTTACAGAGTGAGAAACCAGCACTTATCAGGACAAGACACTAAGAAAGAGATAAGTGTTCAGAGCTTCTGGCCCCAGAACAGTAAGAGAGAGTTACAAGGCAATAGATCATCAGTCTCTGGCCTTCGTCCAACATTGTGTCCTGCCAGTACTATTCCCCTAAGGCTGGGCAGGCCCCTGGCAACTTGTCAAGGCTGTTAGCCTCCAAAAGAAACCTAAAATGACAATAGGGTTCAGAAATACAAAAGTAGGATGGCAGGTGCCATAGCAGTCATCTATGAATGAAAGGTGTCCATCAATTTACAGCTTTTATAAGAATCAACTCATGTTGCACAGATATTGACTATGTATTCAACTGTTACTAGCTAATTGTTTCAGTCAGTGCAAACTGTTAGGCATGAAAGTAACATAAACTGGGTATGTGATACAAGCAATTCATTTTTTATTTCATGAAAATTTCAAGATAATGAAAAAATGATTTTTCTGTAAAGAGTGTCCCAAATAGTTGAGGGAGAGCATGGAGACTTTCCCACACAACTTTATGTGTCAGAGATAAACAAGTTCATTATGGGTTTTAATGATAAGAAACAAACTATGCTCTCTCACAAATTTTCATATTGAAAATATTTCTTGTTCTCTAACCTTACCACTATTACTAGTGATTAGCTACAGATATTTTGGGGAAGATATATTTAATAATATATAGTGTATATTTTATTTGAATTGAAGATACATGTTTGTATTATCATTGTTAGCAATACATTTGCCTTCCTTTTTAGTTTGCTACCCTCAAATACCAGCTTCTGGCATTGGCTTTTTCCACTGACAAGATCAGTAGAAACCCCATTCTTTTGTGCAATGTATCTCTAACCCTTAGTCCCTCTAGTTACTTTTGTAACCTGGAAGTATTAGGCCCTAGAACTATCCAAAGTGGTAAGCTAGGAAGTGAGTCTAATATGGAGAAATACTCCAAAGAGAATCTGACCAAGGGGCCTCATGAAGAAAGTGTTGAAGCACTAAAAGAAATCTATGTCTGGGGGAAAAAGTTAGTATATTGGTCAGCTTTACATTGCTACAGTATAGTATCTGCAGTTATTTTTAAACAAAAGAGGTAATTTGAGCTTATACACCTGGACTTTCTAGGACAAGACCCAACAGTTCTAAATTTCGGGCCTCTGGTAACAGTGGAGACCATGTGTTGGAGAAAACCACTTACACTGTGATCTAAGAAGATGACTGGGTACCACAATCTTTTTTGGAAGCAGACTTTCATTGTCTAAAAGACATTCCACTAGACCAACTTCCTAAATGCCTGTCTTTCAATAGTCCCATTCTGGGGACTAAGCTGTCAACATATGGACTTTGAGACACACAAGCACATGCAAGCACGTGTGCATCTCCATGCAAGCACAGTTACTTTTAGATGCATGTGCCATTCTCCTATAAGAAACATATGAAACCATTGCCAGTGACTGGCTTTAAGAGAAATACAGTTGGCTAAAGAACAGAAAAAGTGGGGTGGCCTTTTGTGTGTTATGGATTTTGAGTCATGGAAACACATTTCTTGTTAAAAATAAAGTCTTAGAATTACACTAGAATATAAAAAGTTATGCTTCTGTTTGGATATTAAGACCCAGGCATCCTCACAACATTAGAAGTTTCCTGCCATAAATTTACCCTCTGACCTGGAACAACTTATTTCACTTCTTTTAGTCCCAGTGCCCTCTTCTGGATAATGAATGAATTGGGGGAGAGCATCTTCAGGCTCCTCATATCCCAAGTAGACTCAGACTGTGTTAAATAATTCGAGAGGAGGAGGAACTGACAGCTCAAGTTCTGTCAAGAAGATTGCAGACAGAACGGGAGAGAAGGGTGATAGAGATGCATCACCCATCAGCAGTGGAGCAGGCGGGCTCCCCATTTATGGTAAAGGACATAGTAAGGATGTCATTGCTCTTGTCTTCATTTGCTCACGTGCCAAATATTTTCTTCACTCAGCAGATGTTTACTTAATGCTTACCATGTTCTCAGCCAAGTGTCAAAAGAAACAAAATTGCACCCTGGAATGCTTCTCAGAAATTGGAAACCTTTTGTGATTTCATGGGTATTTTGCATCTCAGTGTGATGACAAAAAGTTATAGGACTGCATTCTAGATCTTTTAGAGCTAGAAGAAACAGCCTCCAGTTGAAGTTAAAGGGACAGTAAGACATCAATGTACTCTGGAAGTTCTGTTGATTCAAATCATAGCACATAAACTCCAGCTCTGTGAGCTCAGGTAGAGTAATCAGTAGGACTTAAAAGCTAGTAGAGACCCAGGACCAGGCTGAGAAATGGGACAAAGGAAAACAATCCCATAATTTAGTATGTATATATAAACACAGACACAAGTGTCATGTCTAGCACAGCTCCAGGAATAGACTTGTCTGAGCAGTAATAGAATGAAAAAAGGACAAATAGACAGAATGATGTCTGGGCACAGAAAACCTGAAGTCAGGTGGGCTGGAGTCTCAAATGAAGAAGACACAGCGATTCAGAAGCTCACTTAGAGATGCTGACAAATTGACTCCAACCTTTCTCAGATGAAGTCCTTCTCTTCCCACCATCTCCTTTCACTACAGCTACAGTAGAAGATGGTAACACTAGAGGACACCAAACAATGACAATGCCTTGGCCACAGCGAGCCCCGTGCAGAGTGTGGTCATGTGCCAGGAAAAGTGGGCTTTTGATGGTATTACAAGACAAAATTCTAGAACACCTCCATCTGTCTTGGTCAGCTGTGTTTCAAAACGTTTGGAGGTGCTATTTTATCCCCAGGAATTGTGTGATGTAGTCACAGCAGGAAAGAGTGACAGCATGCAGGAAATTCTTGTACATTATCTGGGTCAATATCTCCTTTCTTCTGAGACAGGGCTTTGGTAAGGCTGGTTATAGCTCAAGACCTATGAAAGAGAAAGACAAGACCATGATGCCCATCCTCCTTCTGTTTTCTGCTGCTTGAGGATGGATGGAGCCTGGACTTGCCAGTGTATGTGTGAGACTTTGTAATGTGCAGGGGTTGTAGCCTCTAATGGACATGGCCCAATTCATATTCTGTAATCTGACAGTATGACCAACAGCTTCTTGGACTAGAGGCACTGGAAGTTGATAGGGAGGCAAAGAAGATTTGTTTATTAGTCAATGCTATAGGTCATACTCCTAACCTTCCTCCTTTTGAGCCACTCAATCCAGTACCTCAAAGTAATATATTTTTCCACCTTCCTGCTATCTTCCTGTAAACTCTCCTCAAATTGCCCACTTTGAGTCAATTGTTTCTTGCTGGGAATCTGGGTAGCACAAGGAGACAACATTAGCATAGGAAGGAAATTGATGATAAAAGAAAAAATACAATAAGTGTGAAGATAAGAGGACATTCTTGAGTGTCAGTCCTCAATTTGCACCTTTTTTGAGGCTGTGTATTTTGTAATTTCCTGCTGTGTATGCCAGCCTATCTGGCCTGTGAGCTTTGTCCTGTTTTCTCTTCCTGGCTCTGTATAGAAACACTAGGATTACAGACTTGAGCTACTATACCTGGCCATTTAAATTCTGGTCCTTGGGGTAACACACTTTATTCTTTCATCCAGTCCCTGGGCCCAACTTTCCCTCTATTTTTTGAATTATCTCAGATACTCTGTCTGCTATGGACAGCTGAGTGGCACAGTGGCTCAATGTTTGTCATTCATTAGAATGATAAAAACTCCTTTCATTGTTACTTAGGCTGAGGGCTCTAAGCTTTACCTTACTTCTAATTCTGAAGATATTTAAAAATTGACTTGGTCTGAGCACTATTAGGCAGAATGCTTGGAATAAAGCAAAATAAAATGGTACTGCAAGTGGGAACTTGGAATGATCCTGGATTTACACAATGGTGCTTTTATTTTGGAAACTAAGCTTCATGTGATTCTGTGACACATAGCAAGAAAGTTCTACAGTTTGGTTAGTGTCTTAGTTAATGTTTCATTGCTATGAAGAGATACCATGACCAAGGCAACTGTTATAAAGAAAACATTTAATTGGGGCTGTCTAATAGTTTCAGAGGTTTAGTCCATTATCATCATGGTGGGAAGCATGGTACTGTACATGCAGACTTGGTGCTGGAGGAGCTCAGAGTTCTACACTGTTATCCAAAGGCAACAGAAAGAAACTGTTCCATATTGGATGTTCCTTGAGCATAGGAGACCTCAAATCCCAGCCCCACAGTGACACACTTCTTCCAACAAGGCTACACCTACTCCAACAAATCCATACCTCCTAATAATGCCACTCCTTATGGGCCAAGCATTCAAACACATGAATCTCTGATAGCCAATCTTAGTCCAACCACTACAGTTAGGGGTAGGGTTAGGCTGCTATTTCATTTTGACTTCCACTTAGCCATGTAACAAGCAGCTTGTGTGCTCATGACTTTCTTTCTCCTGTCTGCAATTGTCCAAGACTCCTCTATCAACTCATGCTTGGTTCTGGATGTCCTGGTGTCCTCCAAGTCACTTTCCTGAAAGACATAAGAGGAAAGACATGGTTGTGGTCCCATGTTCTGCCTTTCCACTAGAGTGTGGGAACTCCTCTCAGGCATGCAAAATGGGAGGCACTAGGCTATATTTACCCTACTTCACCACTGAGTGCTGGGCTTAAGGAAAGCACTGATACACCACTCAGGAGGTGGGAGAATGTAGTCTTGGGTGGGGAGCACAGCCCAAGTGAGAGACAATATAGACTGAGGCCAAAGCTGGGGTTACAAAGCTCCTCTTTTGATTAACAGTGATTATTTGGGAGGGCAGACAGGCCTTCTGTGTGAGACTTAGATGGCTAAGCTCTGTAGACAAAGGTTTGTTCCATACTCCCCACAGCAGTTCTCAATAAGAAATACCATCCTTGGTTTCAAATTGTTTATTGATTGTTCATTGTAGAAAGTGGGTACATACCAGTGTGGACCAAAAAAGGAATTGCAGGAAGGAATGTCTGGGAAGGGAAGCTTATTGGCTGAACCCTCAAGGTCTTTAGATACCTCACTAGCATGGAGAACTGGGCTGAGCAACCTGTGTGAGGAATGTAGTCACATGTTCCAGTCCAGGAATCTCATATGGGACAGGGAGATGTCTACAGGTATGTTCCTGGGTGCCAGGGTCTCTAAAGCCACTCAGCCTTACCACGATTCCTAGCATGGTCCATGGCCCAACATATGGCTAACTCTGGTTGTGGGTGCCACCATATGCAGACTGCTTTCCAGGGCATTTAGCACACACACACACACACATACATACATGTACACACATATATACATATCATATACATACATGCACATATGTACATATACACATATGCACATATACACACATAATTGGTGAGTAGAAGGAACAAGTTACAACAAGCAGGTTCCAAGCATTTCACACATACATACACATGTACACAGAGTTGGTGGATGAAACAATCTCCAACACACACCCACACAGGATTTACACGTGTACATACAGACAGACTTGATGAATGAAACAAAGTTCCAACAACTTTTTTCCCCCTGAAGCTTATATCCCAGCAAAATCTCTCAAATTGTATAAAATTACAATGTGACT
>NW_021618287.1:0-1716 GCF_004785775.1 Grammomys surdaster | reverse complement strand
ACTCATGGTGTAGGCTTGGGATGATTCTTCCCCAACAGACCCTTTAGGTAGATAAACACAAGTAAACTTGTAGTGAAATATGACAGGGAAAGGAGAAACCATGCTTAGTAATAAACAGAAGCCAGAGAAAGAGGGCATTCTAGAGACACAGTGAATTCCTGAAAGAGCAAGAAAGCTATCTTCAGGCTGGTCTCCTCACCTATGTCCCTGCTCCCCATCATCATCACTAGACACACGGCTCAGTCCTTATTGCAGACCCACTAACCCTGGAATGCATAAGCTTTCCCAATCAAGAAGAAATTGAGGGCAATGTCAGCTTATATCTGACAATGTAGTCTGTACTGCTTAGCACAAAAAAGATTGAACATTAACACAAGCACCAAACATCTCCCACAAGCCACCACCTATCCATGCTTCTTAATTGCATGGAGATAGATCACACACTACTACATATACCTGAGACTGTGATTGAGCATCATGTGTGTTTAGCCCAAAATATCTGAGATCTGATACATGACAGGGGATTATCCCTCTCTGTTCTTGGCATCACATATTCATGTAAGCTAAAAGAATCTATTGAGGATGAAATCCTTCAGCAGTCTATCTTGAGAGCAAGACTTTGTTATTCTCACAGAACTTCCTCCTGGCATCCTTTGCCACTAAGCAGGAAATTCAGATCTCTCAGCCAAACAACTGCAGGCTCCTCAATTCCTGGATCTCTGCCAAACTAATCATCAGAAATTCTTGACTCTGGGTCTGCCATTGAGTAATGTGGAGGCTCCAGATGATAAGCACTTCTTCTGTAAGGACCTGCTTAAGCCTCCCTCTTCCAGCAAGCTCCCCCAAGCACAGACCAGGACTCACTGTGTCTTCCCCAGAGCCATATCCTTTTTCCTGGTTTATGAAATGTCTTCTGCCTAGGTCTGGTCTCTGGTTGTAGTCTATCATCCCTCCGAAATATCCTGCGCAGCATGGACAACATGACTGCTTGTGAACCAAACAGTTCTGAAGGAATACTCCACAGGCAGTTGGTGTCACCACAACACTAGTGACATCACAGAAGATTCTAGGGTTCTCCTGGAAACAAAAGAATGTCCATGGAAATGACTACTGATTATGTCATTGGGAACTGCCATGGCCTACTTGCCGACCAGATTGCTTCATTTCATCTGTTTCTGAGGTGCCCTTTCTTGAAGTCTCTCTTTTGACTCAGGAGATACCCCTTGGCAACTTCTCCTTTCAAAGCTAGAGGTTTATCTCTTTTTCATTACAAGTCGAGCATTTTGGATGGGAAGAGTTGGTGAGAGCCTTGGCATGGGTAGCTCATCTTTGTTAGGACCTAATGCTCTAGGATCCTTGCTTGAGGGAGATTCTTCTCCAGGATAACTCTCTCCCTGTGCTCCATTCATGTGACACAGTCCAATTCCCCAGGTGATCCTGTTTCCCAGAAGCAAAAATTATTCCCCTGAACCTTTAACTTTATGCAAGTTGGATTATATTTACTTATTGTGCACATGCCTTAAGGAGAGACATTGTTTCAATATATTCAGATATGTGTTTTCACAATCCCATGTTTTTCAATATAAACTCCCTTGTTCTTGGCAATATAGAAAGGAGTTCATGTCGAGGGGTAATATCAAATTGTACAGTTCATGTGTCTTCTTCAAACGATAAAATCCCAGTACAACCAGACACAGTAGGCATCTATTAGCAAAG
>NW_021618286.1:2181-4620 GCF_004785775.1 Grammomys surdaster | reverse complement strand
GTGAAATTCAGAATTTTAGAAAGGATTCAGTATGAAGACTCTAAAACACTTTGGAAAGAAATGACTATAAAAAGTCATTCATTTATATTTTATTCTTTCCATCTCACCTACATGTCACAGTCCTGTGCTAGTATATAGCTACATTCAATGGTATATATTTCTGCTCACTTGAATGTACAGGTGTTGCTGTTTCAAAGCCAGATGTAATCTTCTGTCTTGAACAAAACAAAGAACCATGGAATTTTGGTAGAGAGGATACAGAAAGAAGAGAACCAGGTAATCTGAAGTGAAATAATGTCATGTGATGATTGTAAACCGAGGAGAAATTTAGACCTGACGTATGCGTAGAGAAATAATACAATAGAATCATTCCTAAGAGATTATTTCTGAATAATGAACCAGATAAAGAGTATAAATACAAATGCTGTATGATTTTTGCCTCATTTTAACTGAACACTGATGTTTTGAAATATACTATATTATAACTATTTTAAAAAGGAGCCATCTCTTTTACATTTTAATTTCTGTCATCTTTTCTGTTACATGTGAATGACTAGTAATGATCCTTTATGTTTGAGTGAATTGTTAATTTATTCCCCTTTTAATAGTTTTATAGAGTATACTTTGTTCATATTTTTCTGTCTTCCAACATCTTGCTCACCATCTCCACTGTCCATACTAACTTAATATCATTATTTCTCTGATCATTCTATTTCTGACCCTGCCTCTGTCTTTGCTGCTCACACTCTCTCTCTCTTTCTCTTTTCCTCAGAAGAAAAACAATCATTAGAAACCAAAAGTGTATAATAAACTGGAGTCTGATTTATTCTGACAACTTTCATAAACAGAAAGCATTCTCATTCATAGTATAAAACTTATTTGCCCTCTCTAAGAGATTATGTAGTTTAGAGATTTTCTTACCTCAGATGTCACTTTCTACTCTATGTCTACACTTCTTAAAGCTGTGGTTTCATCACCCTTTTCTTGGTCTTCTGATCACTGTCGTATTCTCAATGAATTTACATGGGCATTGCTTTTATTGTGTCTAATAACATGCACTTTATTTAGCATCATTCACCAAATCTGGTCTTTAAAACCTTTCTGTCTTCTGCATAGGTCCCTGAGCCTTGATAGAAGGGTGTGATAAGGAAAATTTACATAAGACTAAGAACTCCAAAGTCTCTCAGTTGCTGTACATTGTTGATCTGAATATTAAGCTTCTCCACTGAAGTCTGAGTGATACACAGATGTAATGGAAAAGAAGTATAACTTTAGGAGTCATGTTATTGCTATTTTTATTTGTAGTAACAATAGGAGCTTGTTTATGAATTTGAGGACTGCTCTTTCTGTCTCTGTGATGTATGGAGGTGAAATATTGATGAAGATTCCATTGAATCTATAGATTATTTTTGGGAATATGGCCATTATTACTAGGTTAATGCTCCTAATCCATGAGCATCTTCAGATACTTGAAGTTATTCCCAAACAGATCTTTCACTTTGTTGGTTTTGTTGCAATCAAGAAATTTTATATTATTCCTGACTCTTGTGAAGTTTATCCTTTCCCTAATTTCTTTTTCAGCTCATCTATCCTTTACGTAAAGGAAGTTTAGTGATTTGTTGGAGTTAAATTTATATTCAGCCCCTTTGCCAAATTTATTTATCACATGAGGGAATACTCATGTTGAATTTTTGAGGGCAATTATGTATACTATGTAAAAACTCAGGATAGAAAAAACAGTTTTCAACAGTTACATAACTTTTGGAAGTATCACTTTCCCTGAACCTGAGCTGTAGTTTAGAGCAATAGTTATAAATATCACATGGTGATTTTACAATTAAAAAGATCAATGGAAGAGAAATGAAGAACCAGAAATGAATGCACACACTTATGTTAACTTCATCTTTGTTAAAGAAGCCAAAATTATTCAATGGCAAAAGAAAGCATATTAAGCGCTTGGTGCTGTTTCAACTGGCAATTTGCATGTAGAAGAATGCAAATTAATCCATTCTTATCTACACTAAACTTCTCTATACTGGTCCCTAAGGAGCTACCTAATCTCCATAGACATTCTAAGTGCAAAGCACATACCTGAATCTTAAAAGCTAAGTAAGCACTTGCAAGAAAACTTGCATTGTCAGTTTTACTGCAGTTCTGTATTCACATTCATTGTTTTCATCTCCATCACTTTTTTGTAATTTTTTATAAAAACAAAATAATGTGTACAGCTTATAAATATTGAATACAAATGTACTATATTGTTTTAAGCAACAACAGTCCTCTAATATAAGATTATTTACACAGTGACTCAAAAGTAAATAAAGCTCATTTCTAGATTGCCTCAGGGCACAGGTTTATTGGACCATCCATGTAGAAGTAATGACAAGTTTCTTCAATTATTTCTTCCATCTAGAAACCCAGGATGCTTTTTACAATGTC
>NW_021618286.1:0-2171 GCF_004785775.1 Grammomys surdaster | reverse complement strand
TTTTGGCTCATTGACTCACTCACAGTCACTTTCTCATACAATCTTTCTCCCATTGCCTATTTCCTTCTACATTGAGTAGGTAGTGGTCCCCTGCATATACCCTGAAGATGGAGCTTCAATTCTATCCCATGTAGGTGAATCCTGTCTCACTAAGGCCGTAAGGCCAGAGAAGTTAGCCCAGATAGTAGAACATATATCATGTACAGATAACAGATTTTAGGAAAACCTCCATTCTTGCTGTTATTACCCACAGATGGTTAACGTACACACCTGCTACATATATGTCTAGGTCCAGTTCATGCATGTTCTTTGGTTGGTTGTTAAGAATCCCTAGTCCCCAAAGGACAAATTTGGCTGACTGTTGTTCTTCCTTTGAAATTCATATTGCCTACATGGCCCACAATCCTACTTCTTATTTTTCCTTAAGAAACTCATGCTACATCTTCTGTTTTTATGCAGTTGTCTCTATCTTCTGAGTCAGCAGCTGGGTAGAGTCTCTCAGAACTAACATGCTTATATGTACAAGCATAACACAGTATCATTAATAATGTCAATGATTGTTACTTGCACATGGGATGTATGTCAATTTCATCCAGTTTTTAGGTGGATATTCCCTTAGACTCTGCTCCATCCTCAGTGTCTGAATTTCTTGTAGACAGGAGACATTATTATTTGAAATGTTTCTGGGTGTGTAGGTGTCTCTTTCACTCTTTTGGAGTTCCTGGCTTGCTAGAGGAGTTTTCCCCTTCAGGTTGCCTATCTGCAATATAGTGAGGCACAACTAAGGTCACCCCCACTGCTTCATTGCTTTCTCTCTTATCCTTGGTAACTGTCTCATACTCAAGATCTCCCCCATTTCTGACCTTGCTTAGTTGCAGATTTTCATTTATTTTCATAATCATCTAGCCCTCTCTCCTGTCCTTCTCTACACTTGATCCTGAATCCCTCATCCCTTATGTTCCCACTTCTCCCGATTCCCTTCTCTCCATCTGCCTTTTAAGACAATTGTATTACACTTTCTAAATGAAATTCGAATTCCATTGTATCACATTGATCAAATGTAGGTTCTTTGTGGCTTATTAATATAAAATGGTACATGCATTTTATGGCTAATAACGACTTTTAACTAAGTTGATACCATGCGCGTTATTTTGTGACTGGATTACCTCAAACAAGATGAAAGTTCAAGCTGTATCCATTTGCTTGCAAAATTCATGAGTTCCTTGATTTTGGACCTGAATAATAGTGCATTGTGTAAATGTACCATATTTTCTTTATCAACACTTAGAGAAGCTTTCCCCATTGGTTGTTTACAATATTTAGCTTTTACAAATTAAGCTGCTATGAACATCAATTATCAAATGTTTTTATGGGATTATAGAGAAATTAAGGTTCTATCATATATCATTCTTTAGTTTTTTATAAATATTCTCTCTGATTTTTAATACATTGCTGAATCTTGCATTATTAAGCAGTCATAAAAGAAGTATTGTACATCCCCATTTCTATCATTCTGTCATTGGAAAGGTTATTTGTTTTGTATTGATAATTATTTTTCACAGAAGGAATCTTTTTTAAAATTAATGGTTGACAATTGTCACAGTTTTGTTTCAAGATATACTGTTATAATGAATAGTAAATTATGAAATACATAATATTATAAAATATGTGACTTATTTCATGTAATATTTTCTAATATCTATTATGTTTCCTGTTCATTGCAGGATCCATTCAGGAGAGAAATCGTACAAATGTAATGAATGTGGCAAATCATTTAAAAGGAACTCAGCCCTTCAAGTTCACTACAGAAACCATACAGGAGGAAAACCTTACAACGAATGTGGCAAATCATTTAAACAGAACTCAGACCTTAAAATTTGCCAAAGGATCCATACTGGAGAGAAACCTTACAAATGTAAGGAATGTGGCAAATCATTTACACAGATCTCACCTCTGCAAGTTCACTACAGAATCCATACAGGAGAGAAACAATACAAATGTAATGAATGTGTCAAATTATTTAAAAGGAACTCAACCCTTCAAGTTCACTACAGAATTCATACAGGAGAGAAACCTTACAAATGTAATAAATGTGGCAAATCATTTACACAGATCTGCCACCGGCAATTTCACTACAGAATCCATACAGGAGAGAAACCATACAAATGTAA
>NW_021618285.1:0-1277 GCF_004785775.1 Grammomys surdaster | reverse complement strand
GAAAAGTGGAGAAATGGTAGTGGAGCATGCTTTAGAGAGAGAAGTACAATGCAGCAATGTGAAGTATCAATACAAAGTGGCCACACAGTCTGCTTCTATAGGTAGGTGGTCAGGGGTATATAGCAGGTGAAAGATGTGACTGATTGAGATGCTCACATTAAGGGCAGGCAGGAGAGGTTGAGATAAGAAATTGATGAGGACATCCTTTTCCAGGCAGGAGATAGCACAACCTCAAAAAGACAAACAGTAAAAGAACAATATTCTGTGTGTGTATGTGTGTGTGTGTGTGTGTGTGTGTGTGTGTGTGTGTGTTGTTTTAGCCTCAGATTTAATGAACCTAGGAGAGAAATGGTAGCACAGTCACTTTCCAGAGTAAAGACAGAAGGTAGTGCAAAGGTACAGGCAACATCTATCATCCCTCATCCTTGCTAGCCTTGAACTGAAATATTCACCATCACAGTCCTGTCCTCTGTTGCAGGCTCCATCCACCTGGGCTCCTCTGAAATTTACTCCAAACACTGTTTGGATGGCATTTCAACATGATTTGTTTACTACCTCCACCTCTAGGAGAGTTCTCAATTCTGCAAGTCATCTGATAAAGCCTAATCTGTATTGTCATGCAGGATGAGACATGAGAGATCTGCTCCAACCCTGACAATAAGAGATCCTGAGGCAGGATCAGGAACCCACTATAATGCCCTACATGGAAGCCTCAAAGTTTAACCACTGAGCATGCCCACTCCAAGTATGTGATCCTACAGGTGTGAAGAAACTTCTCTCTTTGATTGGGGGTCATTCAGTGCAACTAATACACCACACAAGGAAGGACAAAAGTCCAGGCAGGGACTGGATAGATGGCTTAGGCATTTGAGAATTTGTTTCTCAGAGAACCTAAAGAAGGATTAACAATCCCCTGTCACTTAAGTTACAGGTGGAATCCACTGGCCTCTTCTGGCCTCTGGGACTTGCATTCATGTAGCACACAAATCTACAGCAGGAAAAGCACCCTTACATATAAAAGAAATAATTAGAAAACAGAAAAAAACGCCTCACATAATTCTTTTAAAAAACTGTCAAATACATTGTCGATTCCATGAGCAAAAGGAATCATCATTATCATTAGAACAACAACAGGAACAAAACAAAAGAGAAAACTAAGCAAAAAACAAAGAACAGCAACAAAAAATCCAACAAAACAAAAAAACAAATAACCAACATCTCCCAAAATGCCTTGGAATCCATTATCTCTGTTGTGCATTTATAAGTGAGGTTATATT
>NW_021618284.1:0-4970 GCF_004785775.1 Grammomys surdaster | reverse complement strand
CATTTCTTATGAGGCAGGCTTGGCATGATGAGCTCTCTTAGTTTATGCTTACCTGGTAAAGTTCACAGCTCTCCTTTTCTGACAGATTGCTTTGCTGGGCATAGTATCCATCGATGGTGATTGGTGGTTGGCTTTTTTGTTTTTTTTTTTGTTTTGTTTTGTTTTTTCTTCGTCCAGGACTTTGAACATGTCAACCTGTGCTCTCCTGGCCAAAAATATAGAACATTTTGTGAACTTATGTGTCATCCTTGAGCAGGATCTGTGCACAGCTTCTGTGTGTAATGCTCAGATTGTAGTCTGTGTGCAGCTGTGTGCTTCAGCATAGCTTAACTTCAAACATTATTTTGCCTTTCATTTATCTGAGAATATCATGCTGCCTTCTGATTTTCATATGGTATTTCTATTTTGTATAGAATTTTGGATGAGTTGGAATTTCTTTCAGATTTTTTTTTATGTGTATATGTGTGCCTGACTGAGTATGTGCACCAAATACATGCAGTGCCCATGGAGGCCAGAGAGCAGCATGAGATACCCTGGGAATTGGAGTCAGGGGCAATTGTGAGCCTCCAGATGTGGATGCTAGAACTGAACCTAGGTTTCAATTCAACTAATGTTCATAACCCCTGAGTCACCTTTCCAGTCCCTTCTCTTAGCATTTTAATCATGGTGTCATCTGGCCCAGTTGTTTATGATGAGAAAGATCCTTGGCCGCTTTTCAACCTAAGATGGAAATCTTCTAGTTTCTTGTTTTTTTTTGTTTGTTTGTTTGTTTGTTTTTTTGGCTTTTTTTTTGGTCTTATTTTTTGCTTGTTTGTTTGTTTGTTGCTTTTCGAGACAGGGTTTCTCTGCGTAGCCCTGGCTGTCCTGGAACTCACTCTGCAGACCAGGCTGGCCTCAAACTCAGAAATCCGCCTGCCTCTCCCTCTCAAGTGCTGGGATTAATGGCATGCGCCACCACTGCCCGGCTAATTTCTTTTAAGATGAAGATGAAACCTATTTCAGGATAATTTTTCCTCTGTGTGAGAACTAAGTAGAATGTGTATCAGCCCATTTATTTCAGTTAAAACAAAATGCCCAAGACTCAACAACTTATAAATCAAAATAGGTTATTTTGCTAAATCCAAACTGCACAGTGACATCCTGACAAGGTTGCCATGTCTGTGTCTCAAACATAGCTGAGAAATAGCAAACCAGAGAAATAAAGGGATGATGGTATATAATTAAGATCGAAACACAGAGGTGGCTTTATCAAATGAAAACTTTCTTCTCAAATATTAATTTAGTCTCAAGAGATCTAGAGCTTCCAAGAGTCATCAGCAATCAGTTCATGGGGGTGACCCTTGCCCTAATTCCCTCATGAAGTCTCACCAAGACTTGGCTCATCCAGGCTCCATCACCTCCGAACACATTACACAAGGAAACTCTTCCAAAACTTGCACAGTGTATTCTCATCTATCCCTGTTATGACAGCTTTGATTCTTTAGTTTGGCAAATAACACTAGGTTTATGCAATGGGTTAACTTCCACCCTCCCATCTCCATCTAAAAGACTAAGATCAAACAGTGTATTACACCCCCAATTTTCTCTTTTATCTGAAATTTCATTGTTGAAAAGAGAAATAAGAGTAATATGTTTACTGTCTGAGTAAGAGAGTAAAAGTGTAACAAGCTCTTTATCAAATCCAAACATACTCTCCAAACAGTAGACTGTATGGCCTGAAGAAATCACGATCTATAACTACGTTCAGACATTTTCAGGAAAATTGGAACGAGTATGGCATTGTGTGACTGGGTGTCAGAGAGTGTGACTTCTTATAAAGCTATGTTCTTACCTGATCTTTAAGGGTGGGGGACGTTAGTCAATCAAATCACTGGATACAATGAACATCTTTTGTTGTTGTTGTTCTATTTCTCTGGGGAGATCTTTTTCCTGGGAACTTTGATGTCTTGGGACACGTCCCACTGGTTCTGGGAGCTTAGACAAGATTTTCTGGACATAAGAACCAGGGACAAGCACCAATATGCTCACTTTGTCTGAAGCACAGTCTCTGGGTGGAGGCAGACTGGAGCTCAGATCACCTTCTGAGAAGTCACGGGTTCACTGCCCCTCATTGGGCTGTGTCCTGCCTGGCTGATATCTATTTACTCACACAGGCCTTGCAAAAGGTCACTGCCTTCTCCCAGAGGTGCTAGTTTGCATGTAATGGAGCTTCAAAGTGACCCTCCACTTTTCCAGTTCAACTCAGCCTCAGCCAAGCCAAAGGACCGAACAGAATATTCAAGCAATATACTAGTTAAACTCACACTGTTCCTTTCTGAACACAGGCTTTTCCTGTCTTAAACTCTTCTATGCAGCAAGCATTGTATCCAGATACCTGCCTTCCTTCTACGTGGTAGGTTTTGATTCATTCTCAAGGCCCAACTAAAGCATCCTGTGCTCCATACCCCTCACCTCTACTAATCAGTGTCAGTTGTCAGAATCACTTATGATTTTGTTCTGCTCATTTAATATCTTCAAAAAACATGACAGTGCTTTGGACAAGCACTTCTTGTCTTCCTGTAGAAGATACAAGGTCATAGACAGAGGCTGCTTTGGTGACTCCTTTGTGATATTGACTTAGTCTCCCACCTTTCTGCTTGACATGCCTCAGACCTGACATTCTTTTTTAAGATCACCTGTGTGGCTACAGACAGCTTCTGGGGCTGTGCTTGTATGTCTGTCTATATGACAGCTAAAGAAGAAACACCAGGAGGCTAAGGGGGTGTTCTAGCTTAACCAGATCCCTCTCATATCTGTGTAAATACATGAGCAGACCATTCCTTATGTTAAGCCAACCCTGCCTGAGTGACTGAGACTCCACCAGCCATGGTTTCTCATTTATACACATTGCTGGACATCAGTTGTCAATACTTTCATGTGTTTACATTGATTGTGTGTGTGTGTGTGTGTGTGTGTATGTGTGTACGCACACATGTGTTAAGACACGTGTTTGGAGGTCAGATGACAGCTCCATTCTCTCCTTCTGTCATGTTGATCCCTGGAATCAAACTCAGATAATCAGGCTTTGCACCAAGTGCCTCTCCCTGTTGAGCCCACCATCCGGCCTATACTTAACAGTCTGTGCCTGTGGTACATGAGTGAATTCCCACAATGTTTTGTTGATTCTCAGCACTAACATGGCAGCTCATAACTGCCTGTAACTCCAGGAGATCTGCCACCTTCTTCTGGCCTCTTCAGATATTAGGCACACATGTGGTGCCCAGACATACATGTGTTGGTATCACACTTAACGTTAACTTCATGAAATAGGAAGAAACCTTTCTGGTTTTAACCTTTTAGAAAATGAACTGAAGCTCAGAATTACTACTTACCTTAAGTGTTTAGTAGAAATCATGGTAGAACCATTTATACTTGGAGTTTTCTTTCTGCGATGACAACTGTTCATTCAAGGTTATTTTTTATGATTATAGAATTATTTGGGTTTTCTGTTTCTTCTTAATAAATTATGTTTTTAGAAATATATTAATTTCACATTCTCACGTTCTCTAAGAAATAACTATTTTTAGTTTTATTTGTATGAGTGTTTTGCCTGCTCTAAGTACTACTCTATTTACATGCTGGGACTTTGATCTTCAGAGTTAGATCAAACTGCTTTACTTTCCCTTTTTGTTTCTTTGAACTACAAGTTATTTAAAATTTGTGTGGGAGTGACTGTCTTAGTTATCATTCTATTGCTGGGTAGAGACACCTTGACCAAGGCAGCTTAAAAAGGAAGCATTTAACTAACAACTGGCAGTCTGCTTACAGCTAGAGAGATAAGTCCATTTCAAAATATTTGGAGACTTTCCATATATTTCTGTTAATGACTTCTAATTTAATTAATTGTGGTCTGATAATAAATGTCATGGCTGTATCATTTTAAATACACTAAGATTTGCTCCACCATCTTGAATTTGGTCCATCAGAGTGAATATTCTCCCCAACTTGAAAAAAAGTGATATTTCTTTTTTCATGATCTTATAACATAAACTTTCCCAGACTTTTTAATTTTAAAATCCAGAACTGACTCAAAGCAAATCTTCCACCAGCAATTTCAAAACAACAGGGTCTCTCCACCGTCTGGAGGGTTGAGATGACAAAACCATAAAGTCTGTAACGCTTACTGTGGTGGTTTGAATGAGAATGCCCTGACCCCGTAGGTTTAAATAACTCTTCTCCAGTTGTTGGAACAGTTTGGGAAAGATTAGGAGGTGTGACCTTGTTGGAGGAGGTGAGTCACTAGGGGATTTTTGTGGTTTCAAGTCTAGGCTGTGTGCTCATCCATAGATTCGAGCCCTCAGATACTGCTCTAGGGCCATGCCTGCCTGTCTGCTGCCTCGATCCTCTCCATGATGGTTATGGACCAACTCTCAGAATTGTAAGCAAGCCCCAAGTTAAAGATTTTCTTTTATAAACTGCCGTGGTCATGGTGCCTCCTCACAGCAATTGAATGGTAACTAAGACAGTCATTACCACCAGGATATATAACTAGTGTGAATGAGTATATCCCAAACCTACCGTCCCTTCAGAGAAATCTCCAACCTCAAAGGGTCCTATGTTCCTCGTGTTCTTCTCTGTTGTTCTCCAGCATGCGTCCACATGTGCATATCTGGTTTTGCCAGCACCGTCTGTTGAATGAGTTATCCTTTTCTTTTTTTCACTGGATACTTTGTCTCTTTTGTCAAAAATCAGGTGACGATAGCTAATTTGTTTATTTATTGCCAGGTTCTCAATTCTATTCCATTGGGCAGACAGTCCGCTCTCATCCCAGTACCTGGCTGTCTTTGCCAGTATAGCTCTGGAGTATAATTTGGGGTGGAGTATTATGACCCTTCCAGGTGTGCTCTTTTAATTGAGCTTATTATATTAATGAGAGAGAAAAATTGGCATCTTTGGAGCCACCAGTAGGAAACAGTATGAAAGCCCTCACT
>NW_021618283.1:0-2574 GCF_004785775.1 Grammomys surdaster | reverse complement strand
ATGACATGACTATAATGTTAACTATCATAATAATAAAGAAAATAAAATAATGTTGATATTAATTTAATAATTACAATTATAAATTAAATAAATATCGATGTATTAATATAATAATTATAATAATAAATTCAATGAAATAATGTCAGTGTTATGAATATTATATTAATACCTGCAGTAATAAAACAAATGAAATAATTTTGATGATATTAACATAATATTAATAACCATAACAATAAATTAAATTACATAATGCTGACGATATTAATATAACATTAATAATCATAATAATAAATTAAATGACATAATGTTGATCTTAATATAATAATTATAATAAAAAATAAATAAATATCGATGATATTAATATAATAATAATAAATTCGATGATATAATGTTAATGATGTTAATAGAATGATTACAATTATAAATTAAATAAATATCGATGCATTAATATAATAACTATAATAATAAATTCAATAAAATAATATTAGTGATATGAATATTATATTAATAATTGCAGTAATAAATCAAATAAAATAATTTTGATATTAAGATAATAATAGTAAATTCAATAAAATAATGTTAATGATGGTCATATAATATTAATCATCATAATAATAAATTAAATAAAATAATGCTGACGATATTAATATAACATTAATAATCATAATAATAAATGACATAATGTTGATATTAATATAATAATTATAATAAAAATAAATATTGATGATATTAATATAATAATAAAAATTCAATAAAAAAAATAATAAATTCAATAAAATAGTACTAATGATGGTAATATAATAATAATAATCATAACAGTAAATTAAATAACACAATGTTGATATTAATATAATGATTATAATAAAAAAAATAAATATTGATGATATTAATATAATAATAATAAATTCAATAAAAAAAATAATAAATTCAATAAAATAGTACTAATGATGGTAATATAATAATAATCATAACAGTAAATTAAATAACACAATGTTTATATTAATATAATAATTATAATAAAAAAGTAAATAAATATTGATGATATTAATATAATAATAATAAATTCAATAAAATGATGTTAATGATGGTGATATCATATTGATCATAATAATAAATGAAATAACTTAAGGCTGATATTAATATAATAATCACAATTATAAATTAAATAAGTATTGATGGTATTAATATAATATCAATAATAATAAATTAAACAACATAATGTTGATATTAATATAATATTAATAATCATAATAATAAAACAAATAAAGTAATGTTGATGATATTAATATATTAATAATGATAATAATGAATTAAATAACATAATGTTGACGATATTAGTAGAATATCAATAATAATAATAATAAACAAAATAATGTTGATGATAGTAATGTATTAATAATCATAATAATGAATTAAATAACATAACGTTGATGATATTAATATAATATTAATAATCATAATAATAAATTAAATGACATAATGTTGGCATTAATTGAATAATTATAAAAAAATAAATAAATATCGATGATATTAATATAATAATAAATTAAATAAGATAATAATAATAAATTAAATAAAATAATGTTGATGATATTAATATAATATTAATAACCATAATAATTAATAATTAAATTAATATAATATTAATATAATAATAAATGAAAAAATAATGTCGATGTTAATGTAATAATTATAATAAAAAATAAATAAATATTGATGATATTAACATAATAATAAATTAAATAACATAATGCTGATAATATTAATATAATAATAATAATAATGAATTAAATAACATAATGTTGACGATATTAATATAATAATAATAATAATAATAATAATAATAAATTAAATAACATAATGTTGATGATATTAATATAATATCAATCATCATAATAATAAATTAAATAAAATACTCTTAATGATATTAATATAATATCAATTATTGTAATAATAAGTTAAATATTATTAATGACATTATTATAATGTCAATGATCATAATAATAAAGAAAATAAAATAATGTCAATGTATTTAATATAATATTTACAATTATAATTAAATGAATATTGACGATTTTATTATAATAATTATAATAAAAAATGCAATAAAATAATATTAATGATATTAAGATCAATATCATTAATAAAATAATTATAATTATAATTATAATAAAAAATAGATAAATATTGACGGTATTAATTTAATAATAAATTAAATAAAATAATGTTGATATTAATATGATATTAATAATTAATATTCATATAAATAATTTAATTAAATAAAATAAATAAATTAAATAAATAAAATAAAATATTATATTAATAAAATATAAATAATCATAAAAATAAATCAAATAACATAATGTTGATATTAATATAATAATTACAATAAATGTAAATAAATATTGATGCTATTAATATAATAATTTTATAATAAAAAATTCAATTATATAATATTAATGATATTAATATCATGTTAATAATTGCAGTAATGAAACAAATACAATAATATTGATATTAATATAATATTAATAATCATAACAATAAATTAAATAACATAATATTGATGATATT
>NW_021618282.1:0-4401 GCF_004785775.1 Grammomys surdaster | reverse complement strand
CTCTGACTAGTTCTTTGAGAGGGAGAGCAATCTTGCTATGTAGCCTCTGACACACATCCTGTCCCACAGCACGCCTGCTGCACCCTCCCACGTGAAGGGAGGGCAGACATGAAATTCTAACGCGTTTCTGAACTTCCATAGCTCTTCCTAAAGCCCAGAATCCCTGGACAAAGCCCTAAGTCTCCATTACTCACTCTGCATAACCATTGTAACCCTGAAGACATTCTCAGATTTTATCTGTCGCACTTTAACCTCCTTTGTTCCACAACTCTCCTTGATTTTTGACCTCCCCATCATATCTCAAAATAACTCTAGCCACTATAAATTTCCATAACTCTCTCCATGGGGGAGTTCCTGGGGGGCATCTATTAATTGGCTAGTTCTCTGCCACAAGGGGGAGCCAGATCTCTACAGTGAGAGCCATGGCTGCAGGCACCTGAAAACTGGACCTGGGATAAATCCAGGTCCCTTTGATTTATCAAAACCAGTGACAGCTTCAGTCTAAAGCAGTGCCTACAACTTTCTAGTGTTTGTGGGGTTCTACCACCAAAGGGTGCCTGGCACGCCCCAGAGTAGGATTCCTTATATTATTTCTTGTAAACACGGGAGAGGATGTAGCCAACGTCCCTGCTCATTGGTCTCTGAGTGGATGTGGCACTCATCCTAGTCCCCAAGGATCTTGTCTAATTGGCATTGTCTTTCTCTCTCGAATGACATCTGGAACACAACTTCTCTCTAGCCGAGAATACCTGAAGCCCCTGCTTCCCTTGTTTGTGTGTAGTGAGTCTGATTACTGATTTTTTTTTTTTGAAGGTTAGGTTCCAAAACAAGACAGTTTTATTTCTGAGATCAGAAGACACCAGTAAGAATTGAAATGATCCGGCTGAAAACAGGACTCTTTCCCATTTCTGGGCTGTTAGTGAGTGCCGCACTCACCCGAAATTGTCCCCACAACTGTATTGCTGGCACAAGTCCCCTGGGAACTGGAGGGGGACTCTGCCCTCCATGGTCTCAAAAACATCAATTCAGGGCACCACAGGCGGTAAGGTCTCCAAGGGTTTGAGTGCTCCGCTTCTGACCTGGCCCAGAGAGGACGCTTCTAACAACCTCACAGACTGAAGAAGCTCCAGCCAGACGTGCCTTAGTCTCAGTGATGGAGTACCAGAGTAGGAGGCTCAGCAAGGCTGTGGGGATCACCTGAGGGAAACAGCAGGGATAACTGAAGAAAATGAATGGCCATTTGAGGAAGAACCTTGGAGGAGCTAAAGAATTGGGTACGGGGGTTAGGTTGGAAGCAAGTATAGGAGGTTGTTATCCGGACTAGAAAGAGATGGGGTCAAGAGTAGTCAAAAGCCGCCCCTGAAGATGGAAAACTGTGCAAAGAGCCCTTCTCTTGCTTTTTCTTGACGCCCCTCCAAGGCAAAACAGAAGACCCCTTGGTATCTTTTTTGCCTCTGTAGCTTCTGTCACAGTCATACCTCTTCACCCCGTCCCTACCCCATCCTTCTACCCCTCCAAATGGGAGCTCCATGTGGCAGGGTATCTCGGAGCTTTGTAAACGCAGTGTCACACAAAGTTCTGAAGATGCTTAAGATCCTCAGAAAGTGTTTGTTGAACAGCCAGCTGGGGAAGGGTACCTTTTCCTTCTCGTGGGCAACCTGGACATGGCAGGAGATGGGGGCACCGCGGACATCATCGACAGCGGTTGAGGAAAATGGATCACTTGAAGAAGGCTCTCGATGCAGCGAGCCTTGGACTGTCCAGAAAACCTCTGTGGAAGTAACAATGAGATCAATGTTAGGGTAGATGCCTAGGAGAACTGAGAATAGTGTCCAAGGAGAAGGAAAAGACATGAGAGAGTGGGAGCTGTAATCCTGAAGACTGGCTTTAGACACTACGGAAAATTTGTCCGTTATCACGAGGCATATAGAAAAACTGGGAGAAAGGAGTTGGCAGTAACCCATCAGCTGCCCATAATGAATGGAAAATTGGTGAGATTTACAACTGGGTTCAACAACCCCATAGGTCAATGATCAAGGATAGCAACCAAACTTCAAAGCCATCCACCATGCTCTCTGGTCAGCAGACATTCTCACCCCTCTCTGGCATTAGCCCCTTTCTTTTCCCTTGTATAACTGTTAGTCTCCGTTCTGGGGGCTGTAAGATAAAATCAAGCCCATCTCCCATCCCACCCCAAAGTTGGCTTGACACAAAGAAGGTGGACAGAGCATCCTTTCCCCTGGAGGACAGTGATTGGTTCAAGGTTGTGTACATGACCCAAGACAGGCCAATAGGAGCCCTCTGCCAGGCTCTCCCCAAGTCACCAGGGACAGAGAGACTCCTTCCCACTGGGGTTGCTAATTACAAGGATGTTAGACTAACACTTTAGCTTAGAGGAATACAAGTTGGGTTTGTTTTTTGCTTTATTAGTTTTTGTTTTTGTTTTGTTTTTGAGACAGGTAGTCCTGTCTCTGTAGTCCTTGCTGTCCTGGCACTCAAGAGATCTGCCTGCCTCTGGCTCTGGATATTATAGGCATGCACCTCCACTGCCCGGCTAAGACTTGGGTTTCTGTTGCATCCTTGAAACATAAAGAATGTCACCTGGAGGTTATAGTTTCACACTCATGGACTGGTAAGGGACACAGAGGTCCTTGTACTCACCCAAAGCACTAAGGGAACCAGGAATGTCAATCATGTGCCTTTATCTCCTCAATGAAGGAGAAAAGATCAAATACCTGCATTCCATCCAGAAAGCTGAGAGTGGATTTTGTGATCAACCTGGTGACCTTTTGCTCCTCTGTGGAGGCTGACCTCCCTCACCTTTTGCTATAGAGACAGACCTCACCCAAATTCCCCAGAATGTTTATCCCAGACTCTTCCCTCCCTAGACCATTACCATCCTTAGGGAAGATGTCACCTGTACTTTATGGCCTGCTGACCTCTATGCTCAGTCAGGGACCACACTAGATTCTAAGCCTTTTAGCTATAGAACCCACCCTCATGGTCACGTGTACTTTGTAAAGGAGTTCCTATGTAGTCACACCTTAAGCTTTGTTGTGCACCTAGCATTGGGCTGACTGTTGCCTGGAAACCTTTTCCAAAAATGTACAGTGTTTTAAATATGCCCACAATGAACCACTTGCATTAGACTCCCTGCAGTCTGATCCAGGTTGACAATGCCAGTCTACACTGGGTTTTCATTCTTATCTACTTCCGTGGTGGTTTGCTTCCCTATATGACACCTGCAGGGATCCCCTCAGTGTACCTGTGTGTAAAAACACATGCAAATCAGAGAATATGCCCGAGAAAGATATGTCTGTGAAAAAAATAGACCTTGGTCCTACACCCCTTCCCAACTCTGCAAAGACACTTTCTGTGGCCATCAAGGTTTGGGAGCCTCCCATCACACTCTGACCTGCAACATGGCCAGTGCCCTCCAGAAGAGTTTGGAGTTGGCGATGCGGAGGTTCAGCATGTGGTTCTGTAGGATCTTTCCCAGCAGCACATGGGCCCCAGTACTCACTGTATTCAACACCCACTTGGTGCTTAACTCACGCTGGAACTTCTAAAATGCAAACACACAGCAACATCAGAAGTTAGAGGCTGAGAAAGAAACAGGGTGTGAGCCGCCTGTGGTAGGAAATCAGACACCAAAAGGGAGATCATTTATTTGATGACACAAGGCTTTAACTTTCTTTTAAACTTTTTATTCTAATCTCGTGAGGGCTAACCTTAACCCATAAGCCCCAGTTGCTCAGGACAGATAATTTCCTGAATCGCTGGGGGCTGTTTTTATAAAATAACAAGCTACCTATTTTCACTTCAGTAAACAAAGGTGCTTACCTCAACTGAGTAGGATGTGCTTGATCACAGATAGGTGGCAGGTATGTAGTCAGGAAGTACATCCGAATGTGTGCTTGCCCCTGATTGGATGAAGGCAGGATGTACACAGCCCTGTGGGTTTTGCCTTTATAAGCACCTCATTACCAAAATTCAACACCATCTCTGGGAACCCTGTGTATGGATGGAGCTAGTGTCCATCTTCCCGGCCAGTATTTAATAAAGCTTGCTTTAATTAGGCAATCATGGATTTGGTCTTTCTTCTAGACATTTTCATGTTTATCTACTTTATTTTTAAAAACAAGTTATTGTATTTTTAATGTGTATGTGTGTATGCGTCTGTGTACCAAATGCATGTTGTGAACTTGGTGGACTGAAGAGGGTATCAGCTGATTTGGAACTGAGGTTACTGACAGTTGTTTTCTACCAGGTGGGTGCTGACAGTTGAACCTGGGTCTTCTGGAAGAGCAAGAGGTGCTCATAACTGCTAGGGCATCTCTCCAGCCCCCACATTTTCATTTGACCCTTGGAGGATCCATAGATCCTATGATGTGGGAGGAG
>NW_021618281.1:0-2854 GCF_004785775.1 Grammomys surdaster | reverse complement strand
GGACACCATTCAGGATGACATAGTGCTAAAGCACCAAGGATGGCAAGTTATTCTCTTGCACTGGCTGCCAAGAGGATGGTTTTAACTAAGCTGGCCTGACCTGAGATTATGATGAATCCTCCATTGTGACACACTTCCTATGACAAGGCAACCCCATCCTCAGTAAGGCCACATATCTGCTTAGTGCTAAATTTATGTAGGCTAAACATAGTGAAACAATCATAGCCATTCCCTGGCATTAATTTGTCTCTGCAAAAAAAAAAAAATGAGATTATGGGGGTTATACGAAGCCATAGGACCTTTGAAACTATCCAATGCCATAATATCCATTGTCTACTCCAGACTCAACAAAGCTCAGAATCCTAAATGTCCTTTTCTCTTCCTGAACTCTCTAAATTTCATTCCATCATCAAATAAATGCTTAACATCATATCATAGGGAATATAGAAACATTTCAAAACTTCACAATGATGATACTCCTTCAAATGAAGCCAAAAATCCAACTTCAAAAATTTGAATTACTGCATTGACTTTATTGATGTCTAACTCTATTCAGGTTTACAAACTATATTCCACTTGTGCAGTATAAAAGAAACTGTTACATTTGTCTTGTGCTGGTTCCAATCCCTGATAGCTGCTTTCCTCAACAGGCATCCCACAGGGTTCACTGAGGATCATCTGGGCTCTTACAAAAAGATCTTGGGTTTCACCTCACAGATCTAGTTTCTCTGTGACCATAAGCTCCTGCCAATAGTACTCCACAGTTGCTGCTCTCCCTTGTGTTCATCTCATTTTACTGGACTCTCAAATACACCCAGTTCTTCTGCTTCCACCAGGCAGCACTTTCACCATGAGCCTCTCCTAGGCAGTCTTCAAGGTACCAATCCTCAACTTTATTGTGTAACAACTTTCACTCCATGGACTTCAACAGACAATGAAGCAGCAATTTCCCCAATGGCCTTACCTAGTCACTCACAGTACCAGGCCTCAAATGCTCTTCAGGATCACTTCCTTCCTTCAATACCACCTGGAAAATTGTTACAAATTATCTGGCTGCTGCAGGAGGGCTATCTCTGGAACACAGCTTCTTGGTGCTCTCATAAAATACTTTCAATATATTATACCTCAAGGATGATATTTTCTAACTCACTGGCAGTTTCTTACCTCAAACTAACTTGATTCAGCTATCCAAGTAAACTGTACTATTCTGGATTCTAAAGCCATAGCAACCTGTCCAAAACTTCCAAGTTCTATCAGTTGCTGGTGCTGGAACACGGCTCCTAGTTCAATGGCATTTATCCCAGCAACCTAGTTTTATTGGTTTGCTCACTGCCTAATATTGCTGTAATGGAACATGATCTGTAGAGTAACATTGATCCCAGAGAACTGCTTGTCTCACACACTTGATTTGTGCACCACCATGCTTGGAACTAATATTTTCTTTATTTAACCAAATGAAGAAAAGTATTCTTTTCTTTCTTTGGTCTAGGTTGGCCTTGAACTCGAAAAATTACCTTGCCTCTCTCTCATGGGATAAAAGATGTATACTATCATGCATAATCCCAAAGGTTTTCAAAGCCAGTATTCTCAAGATCTCTATCCAAAATTACTGTAATACCATGGCATGATTTGTACCAAAACCCTCTGTTTCTAGCCCTTGATCTGGATCTCTGATTTTTCTACCATTTATGGATTTTACTTCACAACATATGTAGTCATGTTGACAACTGACAGCAGCCATCCCTGTCCGTCTCTTGGCCATTTGAATCAGAATCATATCTTCTTTGTAAAAATGTAAAAAAAGAATTACTGCAGCATTAAAAGGCCTATATAATATAAACAATCCCTTTCGCAACTGAAAATGTACAAAGAGAATCCCTAGCTGGGGAGGATATTTCCCCCTGGTCAATTCTCAGTTACTTCCATTAAGTATCTTTGGATACATGATTTAACACCATTCTACTTCCTGATACCCTGTTGTGAACACTATATTTGAACCCCTCTATTTTATGCTTTTGGTTTCCCATTTTACTCTACTTCTTCAAATGTTTCCACTACAACTGAACAACAGAACAAAGTCTAATCTAGGTCTCTTTGAGGCTCCCTTTATTAATGGTATTAATCTACATCTCTTTAAATTACCCTCCACATAACTCTTATAAAAACGCACAAGGAAGCCCTATTCTTCACCAAAATATGAAAAGATTTTTTGTAAGCCTCATATTAATACTACTCTTGACTGAAATCTACTGTGCCAAGCCCCCTTATTTAAAATCACTCTTAGCACCACCCTCTGAGCTGCTGCTAATACTTTAGCATATTAAGCTACTTTAAAGCATCCAAACTGCCAGAATCGAATTTCCTACAAACAAAAACATGGACAGACCTATAGCAATGATACCCCAGTCTCTGGTACCCACTTCTATGTTAGTTAAGGATTCATCACAGTGAAGAGACCCCATGAGCAAGACAACACTTACTGAGGATGACAGTCAATTTGGGCTGACTTACAACTTAAACATTCCTTCTAATAACACCATGGCAGAAATTCGGAAACCATTCAGGATGACATAGTGCTAAAGGTGCCAAGGAAGGAAGGTTATTCTCTTCCACAGGCTGCCAGAAGGATGGTTTTAACCAAGCTGTCCTGACCTGAGATTTTCATGAATCCTCCATTGTGACACACTTCCTATGACAAAGCGAGAACATCCTCAGTAAGGCCACATATCTGATTAGTGCTAAATTCATGTAGGATAAGCATAGTGAAACAATCAAAACCATCCCCTGGCACTAATATATCTCTGCAAAAAAAAAATGAGATTATGGGGGCTATACAAAGCCAAAAGAACCTTAG
>NW_021618280.1:0-1067 GCF_004785775.1 Grammomys surdaster | reverse complement strand
TAAATAACTCCCTTAAAGAAAACACAGGCAAACAAATAGAAGCTCTTCAATAGGAAACTAATGAATCCCTTAAAGAAATACAGGAAACACACGTTGATGAAGGAATTAAATAAAACTCTACAAATTCAAAATACAGAAAGAGACACAATAATAAAATCACAAATGGGGGCAACCCTGGAGATGAAAAACCTATGAAACAGATCAGGAGCCACACTGTAGGCATCAACAAACAAACAAACAAAGAGACACAAAATCTTCTTACAGGTGTAGAAGATATCATTGAAGATATTCACACATTGCTCAAAGGAAATGTAGGGTAAAGAGCTCCTGACACAAAACAAACAGAAAATTTTAGTCACAACAAAAAGATTTACCTAAGAATAATAAGAATAGCCAGACAGTGGTGGCACACGCCTTTAATTCCAGCACTTGGGAGGCAGAGGCAGGTAGATTTCTGAGTTTGAGGCCAGCCTGGTCTACAGAGTGAGTTCCAGGCCAGCTAGGACTACACAGAGAAAACCCTGTCTCGAAAAACCAAAAAAAAAAAAAAAATAGGAATAGAAGAAGGTGATGATTCCAAGTTCAAATGTCATGAAACATTTTCAACAAAATCATAGAAAAGAAGCTCCGTAGTCTAAAGAAAGAAATGGGCATAAATGAACAAGAAGCCTACAGAACACTTAATAGATTGGACAAGAAAAGAAAAATCTTCCCATACCATTGTAATTAAAACACAAAATTCACAGAAAAGAGAAAATATTAAAATCCAGGAGGTAAAAAGGCCAAGTAACACATAAAAGCAGACCTATCAAAATAACACCAGACTTTTCAACAGAGACTCTAAAAGACACAAGATCTGGGTGTGACATCACACAGACCCTAAGAAAACACGAATGCCTGCCCAGGCTTCTATATTCAGAAAAACTCTCAATCACCATAAATGGAGAAACCCAGATATTTCACAACAAACCCAACTTGAACTACCTCTTTCTACTAATCCAAGGCTACAGAGGACAAAAACTCCAACACATGAAGGGCAACTACACCACAAAAAGACACAGAATTAA
>NW_021618279.1:0-4487 GCF_004785775.1 Grammomys surdaster | reverse complement strand
GAGAGAGAGAGAAAATATTAAAAAATGTAAAAAGAAGGGAAACTGAGAAAGCCATGGAGAATAAGCCAGGAAGCAGCTTCCCTCCATGATCCCTGCATTTGCACCTACTTCCTGCTAGAGCTCCTACCCTGACTCTCTGAAATGATGGATTGTAAAGTGTCAGATGGAATAAACTTTCCTTTCCAAGTTGGTTATGGTCAGGGTTTTATCACAGCAGCAGAAGACAAAATAGGACAATGTCCAGTGGAAATCTCAGCGACCACTGCTGCTTCACCAAGTTCCAGCAGGTGGATGTCACAGATCACAGTTCTCCAGAAATCCTTTGACTATCATTTTTTATGATTCTCGCTATGCATTATGGGAGTTTTCTTATGCCTTTTTTCTTTGGGAAATTTTGTATGGGCTTTGGTAAAGGATATGAATGTATACAATAGCAGTCTTGCTAAACAAAGTAAATCTTCTTTTCTTTTTTTTTTTTATTTATTTATTATATATGAATACACTGTAGCTGTCGTCAGACACACCAGAAGAGGGCATCAGATCTCATTACAGATGGTTGTGAGCCACCATGTGGTTGCTGGGATTTGAACTCAGAACCTCTGGAAGTGCAGTCAGTGCTCTTAACCACTGAGCCATCTCTCCAGTCCCCAAAGTAAATCTTTAGAGACAAATCCCCACCACCGTGGATCCACATAGCATGGTAACTCTGCCTACTCCTGCACAAGAACCCCCTTTGTGTCCCTGTTTGCACCAAGAATAGAGAAGCTGTAGAGTTGTTAACTGAGATCTGGTGCCAGAAACTCTTACATACACCTGGTCCTAAGGATGAAAGCATACAATGGAGAGAAACAGTGGGCCCAGGCTCACAGGATGAGTGGCAAGACCTGATATGCCTCACAAGAAGCAGATTCTGTTAAAGTTAGACTGGCTTGATCCCTCTCTGACATATACAGGAGCATACATTGAAGAAATTAGGATGGTATGGCACAATGGAGAAATAGGAAGACATCAGGACCTTCCCTTTGGGGATCTTAGGAGGAGAACAGGCCCATATTGTAAGACCAAGGCATACAGGAACACAATTAGGAAATGGCTCAATGCTTGTTGTGCTTCCTGGTACAAACACTGCATCAGGCCCCTGGAGGAATGAAAATTGGTCTCAGGGGTTTGTTTTGCAGGACTCGATGTGGTACCCCCAGACCACAAAGGCTGAGACCTTGCAGAAGGAGGTGCAAAGGACATGTAGCAGGGTTGCTGAACCTTAAAGAACCATGGGGACTTAGATGTTTGCTCAACTTACTGCTTTTGCTTCAAAGAAAAATGCTGTAATAAAGCTGATGATATCATTCATTCTGGATGTTAAAACAGGGCTAAAATAGGTTAAAAACAATTTGTGAAAAGATCATATATTTCTTGTTATCATTAAGTCTGCTTTCAAGATTGCTAATGGCTAAGCTATTATGCAATTAAAGACTCAGAAAGGTGTGTCCTTTTGTTCAATAACCACTAGCTATCCTGATTCACCCTCAGGTAATGTCAGTCTCTTTCCTTCACCAACCCCACACCTCTTCTTTGGGACCTGAACCCTGCTGGAGCCAGACTTCAGCAGAAACCTTCTCTCAGACAATTCCATGTGGAGAGATGAAACCAAAATCAAATGAAAGATTAAAAGAAATCAAAGAAAAAAAACTAATAAATTGGAATACAGACAAAAATCTAAATAAAATGTCACTACATTAAAAGCAGAAATAAGGCGCTGGGGAGATGGCAAAAATGAACACACATGCTTTGGGAGATTGCTATGAGAACTGAGATAAATGATATGAAATAATCACCAGGGTATACAGGGCTGTATTTGTATTAGGGACCATGATTGTGTTAGCTTGGAGAAAAATATGATATGGAGAGCCAAGACAATGTAAAGTTCATCAGAGAAGATTTCTCCAAAAACAGACAATGTTGGAGGAATCAATGAATGTGGGAAGCATGCTAAGAAGCAGAGACAGAACACTGAAACATTATTTAGAACAAAAGACAAAGGAGAGTGGAGCTCCCACTGTGGAGAAACATTTCTGTAAGAGCTCTAGGTTCTGTGAGGTGGTGTGGTGGCTCCCCATCTGATTAAATCTAGAAGCTTCCAGAAGGAAGCAGTTTGAATAATGATGAAAGACTGAATCTCCCCCAGACTCCTTCTGGGCCCTGCTTCTGCCCTGTGGAGCGCAGGCAAGTCCTGTGTAAGAACAGTAAAGTACAGAAATAAAAATTTGTTTTCTTTCTTGGGCCACACGAGCTGGACTGACACCTAGAGTTCCTGGTGAGCACTCCAAGCCCAACTGCAAAGTGTGTACAAACTGCTCAATATTTCTATGATTCCTCTCAGTGCATCTCCCGGGTTATAATTTCACTATTGAGGGAGGACTCCATCGGGGTAATATCTGGGTTATGTTCAGCATAGTGTGCCACGCAAAAGAAAGTGCCTTAAAAGCTTTTGGGTGGTGAGAATGACTTCAATGTCAACAATAAACCTGTCCCAAAAAACATTGAGTGTGTAACCATTGGCCTGTCTTGTCCTTTCTGTATATTCCTAGAAAGAATCGAACCCTGTTGCCTTGGCAACTCTCTTTAGAGACCTAATAAATAGAGTGTTTAACCAGCTTGGGGAAGGGGGAAGAGGGAAGACTAAACAAATATTTAGGCTTTCCCCCATCCATATGGCTTTGGGGGCTTTGGACTCCTCTCCTTCTTAGAAAACATTGCCTTCTCATCCCCACCTACCTGAACGTAGCTCTCCCTTCGTAATCGAAGAAAAGAAGTAGCCATGTGATGCTGATGAGCGAGGAAAAAAGTTTCTTTAGAGAGGCCTGAGGAGAAAGATGAACAGAGCAGTTTGTTCCAGAAGGCCTCGCTGCACTATGCCTAGGTCTTCTCCCCAGTGCCGGACACTCACTGGCAAGGACTGCCCCACAGTGCTGTGCACCAGGGCCTCGATGTTCCGGCTCTTCTCCCTCATCCTTTCAACCAGGGCCTGTACTTCTGTGAGGTTATCTGGATAGGATAGGAGACATTGGAGGTAAAAGGCTGGATTATGAAATGGTTCTTCCTGCCACTCCAGTGTCCTAACAGGACACACTCATTTGGTCCCTCAGTGCTGGATAGTTTTATGTCAACTTGACGAAAGCCAGAATCATTTGGCAAAAGGGAACATCTAGTGAGAAAATGCCCCCACTAGACTTGCCTGTAGGCAAGCCTGTAGTGCATTTTCTTGATTGATTGATGGGCCCAGTTCACAGTGGGCGGTGCCACCCCTGGGGTGGTGGTCCTGAGTGCTATAAGAAAGCAGACTGGCAAGCCCTGGGGAATAACAGTTAAGTTGCACTTGCCCATGGCTTCTGCTTCAGTTCCTGCCCTAACTCCCCTCCGTGATAGACTTATACACTGTAAGATGAAATAAACCCTTCCTTCCCCAAGTTGCTTTTGGTCATGGTGTCTTATAGTGACAATAGGATACCATAAGACACCCTCCCTCTGACAAGGCACCCTGAGACTCAGAAAAATGGCAGCTCTTCTAAACCACCCCACCATTCCCATCCTCCTGCTCACCATCCAGGATAAAAATGAAGACCATGGTGTCAATTTCCTTGAGGGATGGCAGGATGGAAGTCAGGAAGTCATCCTGGGAGAAGGTGAACTGGGGACCCTGGGACAGAAAAAGATAAGAGAATTCCTTCTGGCCGGGCGGTGGTGGCTCACACCTTTAATCCCAGCACTTGGGAGGCAGAGGCAGGTGGATTTCTGAGTTTGAGGCCAGCTTGGTCTACAGATCCAGGACAGCCAGAGCTACACAGAGAAACCCGTCTCAAAAAACCAAAACCAAAAGAGAGAGAGAGAGAGAGAGATCCTTCCTTCCATCAGGACACTCAAGAGTAGAGACTTGAAGACTGAAGGGGACCTTAGGGGACATCTAATATAGCCCTCTTGGTTTCAGTTGAAAAGAGTCAGGATTCAAAATGGTAGCATTTTGCCAAAGGTTATGTAGCAGGTGAGTGGACTAAAGCCAGGCAAACCCAGAGCCTTCCACCTTCGACTGCTTCAGATCTCCATGTCCTCTGACCAGTCCCTTTCTGGGACTGATGATCCCCTCATGTTCCCTCACCTCCAGGTCCCACGCCCCTACTGCCCTCTGCACACTCGTGAATTTTACAACTTCCCATGTCCTATCCTCTTCCAACCGGGTTGGTGAGCTCATCCTTCTGGTTAAACATGTCACTGTGGTCACCAATAAGAAAGCCATGGATAGCCGGGCGGTGGTGGTGCACACCTTTAATCCCAGCACTTGGGAGGCAGAGGCAGGCGGATTTCTGAGTTCAAGGCCAGCCTGGTCTACAGAGTGAGTTCCAGGACAGCCAGAACTACACAGAGAAACCCTGACTCAAAAAAAAAAAAGAAAGAAAGAAAGAAAGAAAGAAAAGAAAAGAAGAAAATAGAAA
>NW_021618278.1:4110-7537 GCF_004785775.1 Grammomys surdaster | reverse complement strand
TCTTGGATTCGGTTTGCTAGAATTTTATTGAGTATTTTTGCATCGATGTTCATAAGGGAGATTGGTCTGAAGTTCTCTTTCTTTGTTGGGTCCTTGTGGGGTTTGGGAATGAGTGTAATTGTAGCTTCATAGAACGAATTGGGTAGTGTTCCTTCTGTCTCTATTTTGTGGAATAGTTTGAAGAGAATTGGTATTAGGTCTTCCTTGAAGTTCTGATAGAATTCAGCACTAAAACCATCTGGTCCTGGGCTTTTTTTAGTGGGGAGACTTTTAATGACTGCTGCTATTTCCTGAGGGGTTATGGGACTATTTAGATGGTTTATCTGCTCCTGGTTTAATTTTGGTACCTGGTATCTGTCTAGGAAATTGTCCATTTCATCCAGGTTTTCCAGTTTTGTTGAGTATAGGCCTTTGTAGTAGGATCTGATGATTTTTTTAATTTCTTCCGTTTCTGTTGTTATGTCTCCCTTTTCAGTTCTGATTTTATTAATTTGGATACTCTCTCTGTGCCCTCTGGTTAATCTGGCTAATGGTTTATCTATCTTGTTGATTTTCTCAAAGAACCAACTCCTGGTTTTATTGATATTTTGTATTGTTCTTTCAGTTTCTATTTGGTTGATTTCAGCCCTGAGTTTGATTATTTCCTGCCTTCTACTCCTCCTGGGTGTATTTGCTTCTTTTTGTTCTAGGGCTTTTAGTTGTGCAGTCAACTTGTTAGTGTGTGCTCTTTCCAGTTTCTTTTTGTAGGCACTTAGAGCTATGAGTTTTCCTCTTAGCACTGCCTTCATGGAGTCCCACAAGTTTTGGTATGATGTGTCCTCATTTTCATTGAAATCTAAAAAGTCTTTAATTTCTTTCTTTATTTCTTTCTTGACCAAGTCATCATTGAGTAGAGAGTTGTTCAGTTTCCATGTGCACATGGGTTTTCCATTGTTTTTGTCATTATTAAAGACCAGTCTTATTCCATGGTGATCTGATAAGAGGCAAGGGATTATTTCAATCTTTTTGTATCTGTAGAGGCTTGTTTTGTGACCAATTATATGGTCTATTTTGGAGAAGGTACCATGAGGTGCTGAGAAAAAGGTATATTCTTTTGTTTTAGGATGAAATGTTCTATAGATGTCTGTTAAGTCCATTCGGTTCATAACTTCTGTTAATGTCAAAGTGTCTCGGTTTAGTTTCTGTTTCCATGATCTGTCCATTGCTGAGAGTGGGGTGTTGAAATCCCCCACTATTATTGTGTGAGGTGTAATGTGTGTTTTGAGCTTTAGTAAAGTTTCTTTTATGTATGTAGGTGCCCTTGTGTTTGGGGCATAGATGTTCAGAATTGAGAGTTCACCTTGGTAGCTTTTTCCTTTGATGAGTATGAAGTGTCCTTCCTTATCTTTTTTGATTAATTTTGGATGGAAGTCGATTTTATTTGATATTAGAATGGCTACTCCAGCTTGTTTCTTGGGACCATTGGCTTGGAAAATTGTTTTCCACCCTTTTATTCTGAGGTAGTGTCTGTCTTTGTCACTGAGGTGTGTTTCTTGTATGCAGCAAAATTCTGGGTCTTGTTTGTGTATCCAGTCTGCTAGTCTGCGTCTTTTTATTGGGGAATTGAGACCATTGATGTTAAGAGATATTAAGGAAAAATGATTGTGGCTTCCTGTTATTTTTGTTATTAGAGGTAAAGTTATGTTTGTATAGTTATCTTCTTTTGGGGTTGTTGGAAGATTACTTCCTTGCTTTTTCTAGGTTGTAGTTTCCCTCCTTGTGTTGGCGTTTTCCATCCATTATCCTTTGAAGTGCTGGGTTTGTGGGAAGATATTGTGCAAATTTGGTTTTGTCATGGAATATCTTGGTTTCACCATCTATATTGATTGAGAGTTTTGCTGGGTATAGTAATCTGGGCTGGCAATTGTGTTCTCTTAGGGTCTGTATGATGTCCGTCCAGGCTCTTCTGGCTTTTATAGTCTCTGGTGAGAAGTCTGGTGTAATTCTTATAGGTCTGCCTTTATATGTTACTTGACCTTTTTCCCTTACTGCTTTTAGTATTTTTTCTTTGTTTTGTGCATCTGATGTTTTGATTATTAAGTGACGGGAGGTATTTCTTTTCTGGTCTAGTCTATTTGGTGTTCTGTAGGCTTCTTGTATGTTTATGGGCATCTTGTTCTTTAGGTTAGGGAAATTTTCCTCAATGATTTTGTTGAAGATATTTACTGGCCCTTTAAGTTGGGAATCTTCATTCTCATCTATACCTATTATCCTTAGGTTTGGTCTTCTCATTGTGTCCTGGATTTCCTGGATGTTTTGAGTTAGGAGTTTTTTGCTTTTTGCATTTTCTTTGACAACTGTGTCAATATTTTCCACCGTATCTTCTGCATTTGAGATTCTCTCTTCTATCTCTTGTATTCGGTTGGTGATGCTTGCGTCTGTGACTCCTGATCTCTTTCTTAGGTTTTCTATCTCCATGGTTGTCTCCCTTTGAACTTTCTTTATTGTTTCTATTTCCAGTTTCAGATCCTGAATGTTTTTGTTTAATTCCTTCATTGTGTTTTCTTGCATTTCTTTAAGGGATTTCTGTGATTCCTCTTTAAGGGCTTCTATCTGTTTACTTGTACTCTCCTGTATTTCTTTAAGGGAGTTACTTAATTCCTTCTTATAATCCTCTATCTTCATCATGAGAAGTGATTTTAATTCTGAATCCTGCTTTTCAGGTGTGAAGGGGTGTTCAGGGCTTGCTATATTGGGAGAACTGGGCACTGATGATGCCAAGAAACTTTGGTTTCTGTTGCTTATGTTCTTGCGCTTGCCTTTCGCCATCTGGGTAACTCTAGTGGTACCTGCCCTCTCTGTGTAAGATTGGAATCTGTATTTCCAGTTATCTTGCTTATTGCAGAGCTCCTCGGAGTCCAGAGGTCTCTGTGGTCTTATGCCCCTAATCTCCCGGGTGGAAGAACTCCTGGGACTCAGGCCACCTCTTGGATCTGGTAATCCTTCTGCTCTGAGTGCAGTGGGTTCTCGATGACTCAGGATTCAGTTTCAGCTGCTCTGAGTGCAGTGGCTCCTAGATGACTCAAGATTCAGTTTCTCCACAGGACAGGAGCAGACCAACTCTGTGTCAGCTGCTCTGAGTGCAGTGGCTCCAGCTGCTCTGAGTGCAGTGGGTCCCTGATGACTCAGAATTCAGTTTCAGCTGCTCTGAGTGTAGTGGCTTTTCGATGACTCAGGATTCAGTTTCTCCACAGGACAGGAGCAGACCTACTCTGTGTCTGCTCTAGTCCCAGGGACCAGGCAGGGGCCGAAGGGAAGTGGAATTCCGGAGGGGCAGGGTTTGGGTAGCTGCTGTGCCCTAGATGTCCCTGGCTCCCAGATGTATCTCTGGGGCTTAGGGAGTGAGATGGAGTTCTTACCAGCTGCTCTGAGTGCAGTGGCTCCTGGA